>NW_028229519.1:1518423-1805950 GCF_053477565.2 Lygodium microphyllum
AGCCTCTCTAGCTGGAGTGAGGTTGCTTAGAGTTGAGCCTCTTGAATGTCCACCCTTAGGAACCCATATCTAGGGGTTTCTCTCATAGTATCCTTGTCCTCGCAAGAGATCTTTGGGGATCCATCGAGGCATGGTCGTGCGTCTACGTCGATAGCGTCTGAGCTGCCTCTTAGGCTATGACTGATAGTTTTTGCGTTTAGAAGCATGTTTCTACGGTTTACAAGGAGGTGGCCCTTGTTGTTTTGGCACCCATATGAGTGTGGACTCCTTGGCCTTGTGAATGGCCTTGGTGGGCTTGGTTCTAGCAGTTTGAGCGTGGGGTGAGATATCACAGCCCTTCTCCCTAGGCTTGGTCATAGGCGTGGTCATAGGGGTCTCTATCGGTGGCTTTGCAATTGTAGAAGGATCAAGATAACCCTTGCTGAAAGTAGTCACTATGCACACATTGCCTATAGCAAGATGGATGCGATCTAGGTTATAGTCCACATTGCAGTTCATCTACTTTTTAAAAGTGCAACCTAGTAGTGACTTATTACTGGCCCCTTTAGTGTTTGGCAACACATAAAAGAAGACTGGTTTACTTTCAGACTCGATAGAGACAGCCACTTTGCATTTTTCTACGAGTAAGTGTTGGCCCCAAATGGGCTGAGTTTAGCGTTTGTGAGCTATAATTTAGGTTGACCAATGTGTGTCCAATGGTCATGCGTCAATATATTATAGTCGGCACCTTCGTCGATCAAGGCATCAAAAGAATATGTCCGTTTTGCAGTGACCATGATTTGTAGGTAGGCGGGTGCCACTGCTTCTTCATCTTGATCTATTAGTTCGGTAATAGTGGCCACACAGATGTTGACAGGGGCTTCAAGCATAGGTGGCTCGTGCAACGGATGGGAAGGAGAATAGTACTTTTTCATGCGACTGCCATTGAAAAAGCCTATTCCTTCACCTTCGAGCGTCTCCAATTCAACATTGCCTATTCTACTAATTGTACGTACTCGGAAAGGTCCTAGTCCTCAAAATTTCATTTTCTGTTTGTGACCCTTCACAGAGTATAGTAGAACGAGGTCCCCCTGATCAAAGTTGCATTGTTTGACATGCTTGTCAAACCACATCTTTCTTCGTGCCTTCTCACAAATCAGAGCGTGGGTGGCTAAGAGTCGAATCTCCGTGAGATGATCTAACTCCACTAAGCGGTTGGTGCAAGCCTCTCTTCCCTCCCAACGCTCCTAGGCTGCTATCCTTAAGTTAGGGACAAAGAACTCTAAGGGTAGAATGGCCTCCGTTCCATAAGTCAGCCTAAAGGTCATCTGTCCTACAACCGTCTTATAAGCTATACGATAGGCCCACAAGGCCGCCATTAATTTGTTATCCCAGTCACTTCGTGATGTGGATACCACCTTCGTAAGCACGTTGACTAGGATTTTATTTGTGGATTTTGCTTGGCCATTTGCTTGAGGGTAGTAGGGCAAGGAACTTCTATGAATGATTAGGAAGGTCGAGAGCAGGTGGGATATCACTTCATTAATGAAGTGCATGCCCTGATCACTTCCTAGTTCAATTGGACAATCAAAATGTGAAAGGATATGCTCCCACAAGAACTTCGCAGTAGTGGTTGTGGCATCGTTCTTCCTAGTGGCTCTTGCCTTTGCCCACTTCATCAGGTAATCGGTCCACAATGATGTAGCATGCCTAGGAGTACTATACCACAGGATTGATAGGTCCAACGAAGTCAATAGCCCATTTTTCGAAGGGCTGTCATGCTATTATGGGGGTCAACTCCATCTTATCCTTGCGCACAGGCACCTTAGTCCTCTGGCACTCATTGCATTGTTTTACAAATTTAGCAACATCATGGAATAGGGTGGGCCACCATAGTTGGGATTGTAGCACCTTACGGGTTGTTGTATCCCCACTAAAGTGTCCTCCAGCTATTCCACCATGCACTTCTCTCGATACATCGTGCATCTCGTGCTTACACACACATCTACACAATAAACTGTCTTGTCCTAGCCTATAGATTTGGCCAGCGATCAATTGGTATGGCTGGATCTTTAAGATAAGTCTCCTTGGCATGGCTTTCTCAATAGGTCTCTCAGGCAGACTGTTCTCTAGCACTTGAACTACATCATCAGTCCAATATGGCTTCAGATCGGCTCTAAACAAGTCTTTTTTGCTAGACAAGCCAAAGAGATGAGCATCCGGTAGGTCGTCAAGTATGCCTTGTCTAGCAGCTTCTCTTTGTGGATATGTGGGATATGTGATCAGCCATGTAGAGCTGCTTTCCCTTACGTACAACCACAGAGAAATTGAATTCCAACAAGAGAAGTAACCATCTAGCTATGCGACCTGTAGCGCACGGCTTGTTCACGAGATAAAGCAAGGCTTGATGGTCAACGAAAAAGACGAAGGGGGTGGCCAACAGATAATTCCTAAATTTCTTTACAGCAAACACCATGGCTAACCCTTCCCTTTCTATAGTGGAATAGTTCATCTCCGTTTCAATGAGCTGCTTGTTGCTGGAAAAACTCACAGGGTAATCTAGGTTATGCTCATCAGGCTGGCATAGAACAGCTCCAATAGCAAACTTAGAGGCATCTATGTATACATGAAACGTTATACTCCAATCTGGGGCTCGTAAGATTGGTGCAGTGGTGAGAGCCTTCTTCAACTCTTCATATGCACACTGGCATTTCTCAGTCCACTCAAATACGATTAGCAGCTTTTACAATGGTCTAGCAATCAGTGCGTAATTCAGTACTACAAAGTGTCGATAGTATCCTGTATGGCCTAAGAAACACTAAACGCCCTTGTAGTTAATGGGTGGTGGTAGGTCGACAATGACCCTGACTTTTGAGAAGTCAGTGGCAATGTTGTTCCTTGACACTACGTGCCCTAGGATACATCCACGCTTCACCCAGAATTAGCACTTTAAGGGGTTCAACGAGAGGTTGTATAACTGACACCGTTCAAAGACAACTCTCAACTTTTCTAAGTGTTCGGCCCAACTAGAGTGTACGCATAAGGCATCTACAAACACCTCTAGCTCGTGTCTAAGCATATCCTTGAAGATGGTGCACATTAATCGTTGAAAGGTCGCAGGTGCATTCATTAGCCCAAAGGGCATAACGATGTACGCGAATACACCCCACTCTGTGGCGAAGGTAGTCTTATGCCTGTCGTCAGGGTGCACTTGCACTTGATTATAGCCAGAGAAGCCATCCAGGAAGCTGTAGGCTTCTTTGCCTGCTACCCTCTCCAATATGTGCTCGGTATACGATAAGGGGTAGTTGTCCCTCTTCGTAGCAGCATTAACTTTCTTGTAATTCACGCACACTTGAATTTTACCATTCTTTTTCATAACGATCACTATAGGTGATACCCAATCCGTATGCTCAATCTCATATATAAATCCCGCCTTCAGGATTATCAATTTCCTCCTTCACTGCATAGACGTTTTTGGGATTCATAGGGTAAGGTCATTGCTTTGTTGGCACCGCATCTGGAACCTTTCGGATATTATGGGTCACAACCCTAGGATCGATTCCTTTAAGTTCCTCCAAGGACCAGGCAAACACATTGACATACTCTCGTAGGAGAGTAACAAGTTTAGCCTCCTCATCCTTGGTCAAGTCATCAGCAATGAACACAGGTCAAGACTTCTTGCCTTCCCATGCCAAGTTGACTTCCTTGACCTTGGCAGGTCTCTCAATTGGCTCACTGGTTTGCCCTTGTCTCTTTGCTTCTAGCAGAATCACCACTCTATCACCCTTCTTAAAATTTGTGAAGCGTTTGGGGAGATCCTATGGCTTCTTTTACCTCTCTACTTCTGAGTCCTTAGTTCGCTTCATGGCCTCCTCCTTTAGCCGTCTGTGCCTTAGGTGGACTGGCAAGTCCCCTTTGGTGCGTCTGACCTTAGAGGGTTGGGGTATTTTGGGATCACTCTCCGTACTGATCTCTAACGAGTTAAACTCACATCCCTCGCTTGAGGGAGTTTCGCCAGGGGGTCGTAATTCAGTAGGTGTATCCGTCTTAAGCACTGCAACTACCAATGGTTGCGCCACTCTTGCCTACTCATAATCCATCGCTCCTATGTGCTTCAACCAGGATCTATCGCACTCCATCCACATGACTCCTCTTTCATTCCAGCGTGCCCTTTCCCTTCTAGGCCTAGAGTCTGCCTTGATCTGTTCAATCGTTCTCCCTTTAGTGTCATATTCTATCGTGTTTAACTCTTCTTCACTCTCGTCTCCAATAGAGCAGCAGTCCTCGTACTCCTCATCATCAGAGTCTTGCCCCTGTGACTACTCATCATCCCCCAGGCTTTCCTCTCTAATCTCCTTTTTGTTAGTGACTAAAGCCCAATTGTATAATAGGTTTAGATCGTAAATTTTGGTCCATTTCCACTCAGGCTTAGCCAAAAGATCACTTAGGGGTTTTAGATTGACAGCCATCTTGCCCTTCAATTTATCGGTCAGGTACTTTATGATTTCCTAAAGCTCGATCTTGTTAGTGGGGATATGGAACAAGACCGATTTTCCTGGGTTACGTAACCTTCCTTCCATCTGCAAAGTGGCACGATGGGCTCCCTTGCTGGCATGCTTGGGGATTTAGGAGCTTGCCTATATAGCTCTTCCTCATCTGAGAACGGTAGGTCAATGGTTGCCAAGATATGCATCCAATCCTGCTCGTCCTCAGGGCAAGGGATGTACTTGGTCAATGACCAATAGGGTTTGCTTGCATGTGCATCACCTTTTAGCATGGTTGAGATAGCATCAAGGTCGGCTAGGTAGTCTTCCAGGTATCCATCTCAACCCTTACCGCTTCTGTTCTAATCCCCAAGAAGATGAGATTGTTACCCCAATCTTCAATAACTTGAGCGTTCCTCATCCAAGGCCGGCCTAGCAGTATGTCGTAGTCTACTCCCTTCATGACAATGAAGCTCACAAAAAACTGCACCCCTGTGACCTTCACTGGCCAGTTCTTTAGGACCCCGAATGGTCTGGCCTTCATTCCGTTGGCCAATGTGACATTGAACCTAGCGATTTCCACGGGTGGGTTTCCCAAGGCTTGTAGAACTATGTGGCTCAAGACATTGACACCGGTGCCTGTGTCTACGATTCCTTTTCGTATTACATCCCCCAAGGCTAAGATAGGTAAGACTGCATGCATCTTAGTGTCTTGCTAGAAAGCATTGATGTGCAATGACCGGAACTAAGTGTAGCATTAGGCTTGGAATTTGTGTGATTGCATCCTGCTCTTGCAAGTTAGCAGCAGTGTACTCCTCTTTTCCCTCCACCCAGTGCTTTAATTCTTACCATAAGGAAGGGTGCTGCTAAAGCAGATCTCCTAGGCTCAAGGTTACTAGCATGGTTACTAAAGTGGTGAGGAGGTTGTTGGGTGGTTGCCTTCCTCCTTAGTCAGCACTCTTTGGCCATATGTCTTGGTTAGCTTGCTGACATGCTTCTTCCTAGTCTTGCCTCTGTGGCATCTCATGTGGTGTGGATGCATTCCCCGATTGAGGTCGTGATGGTGAAACGGGTGTACTCACACTAGAGAGGTCTTCAATTTGGTCTTCCAGTATGGGCTCTACGTCCTTAAGGTATTCTTGGGCATCCTTGACCCACTCCTTGACTTTGGCTATAGCCTCGAGTTGCCGTTTGGGGTGGGGGTATTCCCCTACCTTGGCTCTCCCTAGTTCTATTGTCTTAGGAGCTAAGGTCTCTGCCTCTGCATCAGTGACCCTCTTTCCTGTCACTAGCATTGTAGCTTCCTCAGTCTTAAGGGTAATCTTTGCGCCTATTCTCTTTCTCCTTCTCCTCCAGCTTTTCTTTCCCAACGAGGCTGCATCCAGGTTACTTGGCCCAGGCAATGAGATGCCTGCCTATTTTGTCTGTGCTCACATCAATGTAGTGGGATGGGCGTATCCTCACTGTCAAAGGTCTCCACACCGAACAGCCCCAAGGGTACTGAGGGCATGTTGGCAGAACTAGTTGATGGCTTCCCTCTAGGAGAGTCAGGAAATAGGTGTGTGATTCCACACTCGGTGCATCGAAGGTCAGCTTTGTCCTTGTTTTCCTATTCCCTTTCTTGGTAGCATGATGAAATATGGCCTAGATAACTACAAGTCCAACATGAGATTGGATCTTGGCTTGGTCCTCCAAAGCCTCTGCCTCTTCCTCTACCTAGCGCCATCATCGGTACTGGTCGATAGCCCATCAGGACTCGATTGCCTTCCTCATCATAGGATATGTATGGGTTCACATAGGTCTCCTCTTCACTAGGTTCTTCCACATAGTGAACAAGAGCGTCACTTGATGGATGGGTTACATAAGGCCCTGGTGGTCTGGGTATGCCTGTTGGGTTCATCTCTAGCCTAGGAATGGCCGGTCTTACATCATTTGGTGCTGGAAACGCCAACTGGGCTCCCCTGCCAAAGAGGTTAGGTGGCATGTTGCCTAAGTATGGAGGGTTGTATTGCTGCGCATATGGGAATCTCCTTGGTAGTTTGCAATGTAATGCGTCATGACCGAACCTACCACAGTTCGAGCACGGCCTAGATCTAGGATCTTGGCAGTTGGCTAGGAGGTGGATACCACCACACTGTATACAGTGCACATGCGACCGCACAGGTTTCCTCTTTGGTCTTGCAATCGTGCAAGCTCCATTCTCACCTCAGCCAGCTCCTGGCCTTGGTCAACACTCTTCCCCTTATCCTATATGCTAGAGTTCTCTCTCTCTCTCCTGAAACTGTTAACCGCTCTAGAGCTCTCTGACTTGTATTGTCCCGACTAGTGTTCCTCATGCTTTGCTCCCTAAGTTGATCGTCCACCCTTATTGCCTCTTCAAAGACTCTAGCTAACACATCTCGGTGTAGAGTGGAGTTACTAGCCAAAGCCTTGCAGAGCTCCTCACTTCAAATTCCATTTATAAATACGGTAGACACAGCCTTCTCATTAGGCCGCTCATTTGCAGGGATCCTCTTGAAGAGGCTACACACATGAGTGACAATCTCATCGTCCAGTTGATGAACGTCAGTCAGAGGGAAAAGGAAGACTACTTGTCTAGCTACTTTGCTATAATAGGGATTCTAGATTTCCCCTTTGCTCCTTGCATGACCCCTAATCCCGAGAGTAATGCGGTGGCTAAGGCTGTTGCGCTCTGCTCAGTGGATGTATTGTCCATGAGCCGCTTGGCTACGAGTTCACTCAATGATAAGTCAGCCTTTGATGCTCGTTCTCTCTCTGCATTTGGCCCTGCTTTGGCTGCACTAGCCAAGGCTAGCACATGCCCGGGCCTCGTACATGTCTACATCTTGTTGGAGTTTCCTAGTCTTTTGCTCGTGGCTATAGACAATTATGCTCTCTAACGCCTTTCTAATCGCCTTTATTTCCTCTTCTAGGCTTGCTACCACTTCCTTTACTGGTCTGCCCTAAACTACTGTCCTAGTCAACAAGTCGTACTCATTGACTAACTCCTGCACTAAGATTGGGAATTCTCCCAAGTCCAATCGGTCCTCTCCTTGTCCACCTCGTGATCCTGACATTGCTCCTACTTCCAGCTCCACAAGGTCGTCGATCAATTTGAGTGGCTCCGCGTCCGATCCTCTATGTTGTCGCCTTCTGGATCTTTGTGTCCTCTTAAGGTCCTACTGATGGGGCTCGCAGGCACCCAACTATGTTTTGGGATCTTCTCCTAATAGTGGGTTCCTTGATGTTATTATATCTCCTGATGGGTTCCTTGTTATTGAAAGCAGTTGTCAATCTTATTCACAAGTTGTGCTTCGTGCTTTCTAGTGCTCAGTGCGAAAACAGGCTTTTTCTTTTCTTGTAGTGCACCTTTGGTTATAAAATCAAAAGTGAAGTGCGGATGCAGGAAATGCTCAATGCAAACTCCACTCTTCCCCTCACGTTCGTAGCCTGATATGGCTCTAAGCGCAAGTTCTGGCTGATCTAAGGTCTTACTGAAAGTCCATGTTGTGTTCTCTATTTTGCTTCACGGTTGGTCGGTTGGTTACCGAAAGTCAAGTTCTGTTCTAAATTCGGTCCGCTCAGTGTGAATTTAACTTGAATGTATCAAAACACTTTTACAACCTTTTCAAACAACCAAGTATAACTTGGGTCAACAATCCATCTTTAACAAGATCAACCTTCGTTAAAACCATTTCAACACTTCCAAGCAACATGCTTAGCATGAATCAACTACCCTAAAGTCCGCTCTCCCCCTTGGGTTAGGGCTTCACAAGGTCAATTTAACAAATTCATTCTAGATCCTTTGAATGATCTAAGTCGTCTTTCCCTTGATCCTGATTTGATCAAGGCTAACATTGTCCTATTGTTTCAAACATAGACAAGTTTTGTGGTTTGTACAACATTCCTATTAAGGTGAAGTTCCTTTCCTGAATACCCTCAACATTCTTCCTTAGGTCAATTGCAACCCGCAAGATCCGATACCTTAGGAATTGGGGTTTTCCCTAAGTTTGTATTTGCTTGTAAGGAACAAGAATCTACATAGTCGAATGCTAATTCAACTCGTGCTTTTCGAGTTATAGACTGGTGCTTTGCCCTTTCCAATGACCTTAGCAACGACTAGGTCTTCATAGGAATTTTCCCCTAGATAGTTTACCTATCTAACTCCTAAATGTTGTTGTGCATTGAGTCCACTAGGATGTCCTTGCCCTAGAATGTAAGTCTCCCCTTCCTGGAAGAATAGGGGGAATTTTTCCGTCCAAAGTTCTAATGCATTTAAACTATCTTTTCGAGCTTATAATTGATCATAAATCCCAGGCCTTAGAAAAACCTGATTTTGATCCGCAGGAGTTGAGACATTAACAGTTCCACTTGATTCAATCGGCTTCTTTTCCCCTTTTGCAGCTGCCACTTTCGTACTTCGATCGTGTCAAATGAGCTCTCGTCCTCCTTCCTCAAGAGCAAACCCTGCAAGGAACTCCATAGCTTTGCTTGGAATTTGACAGCCCTCAATTTGAAGGGAATAGTGGCAATGATCCCGCGGTTTAAGTGAGGGGGAAGGATGAGTAGGAACAAGGCTTAAGGAGGGGGGAAGACCATAGAAGGTTCTAGAACCTTCTCTTTCTCTCTCATTCTCTCTCTTCTTCTCCTACTTTCTCCCTCTTCTTCTCCTATTCCTCTCCTTCTCCTTTTTCTTCTTCTCCTCTCTCTCTCTTCTTCTCCCTCTTCTTCTTCTTCTTCTCTTCTTCCTCTCCCTCTCTCTCTCCCTTCCTCTACTTCTCCTTTTTCTTCTTCTCCTCTCTCTCTCTCTTCTTCTCCCTCTTCTTCTTCTTCTTTTCTTCTTCCTCTCCTTCTCTCTCTCTCTTCCTCTTCTCCTTCTTCTTCTTCTCCTTCTTCTTTTCCTCTTCTTCTCCTTCTCTCTCTCCCTCTCCTTCTCCTCTTCTCCTTCTCTCTCTCTCTCCTCTTCTTCTTCTTCTTCTCCTCTCTCTCCCTCTTCTTCTCCTTCTCTCTCTCCTTCTTTCCTGCTCGCGGCGGGGGGGGGGGTGTTGGCTCTACCTAGCGAATGAGGAGGGGGGGAGGATTCAGCCGGAGCCCCAAGGGGAGCACAGCGTCTGTACACCAGGGAGGAGGAGCCACCTATCATCGATGGAGGGAGGGGAGGCTTTATAGAGGGAGGTGGTGGTATGGGGGGGAAGAGGCGGCCATCTAACGGCCCCACCCGCCACCTAGGGGGCTGCATGCCCCCCTTTCTTCATTACTCTCACTCTCTCTCCCCCCCCCCCGCCATGCAGTCGGAAGGGGGAGAGAGAGGGAGTGGGGGGGGGGGGGGGGGGGGGGGGGAGGGGGGGAACATTACACAAATCCATGATTACCTCTAGTGGAACAGGTGATTGCAAGTCAAATGAGCTCTCCCACTAAGGAGACACATGCCCTTTGTTGTTGTGCCAAGTGGTCCCCAATCTCACTGATTGCAAAATGGGTCAATCACACACCAATGCTCTTGTAGAGCATTATTTGTATTCATGTTTAAATTTTGACTTCCTATCCAAACTCTCTGATCAAGCTACTCACACACATTATACAATACAAGTAGAACCTTGCTCAATAGTTGCTTGAGCCTCACATACAAGTCTCTCTCTTCATCTGATTCTTTTCTTGCTCTCAGCCTATAGCTAACAATCTCTGAAGCACAAAGTTCGGTGCTAAAATTTGTCATGAGTTTTGGGCCCCGAGCCTCACAACAGCATCACTAGAAAGAGACCTATTGAGTAATTAGTCGCTTTTTGAATAAATAGACTAGAATTACTAAGCCATGTCACTTGACAGCTCTCATTCTAGTCCTTGCTTATTGTCATCTAAAGAGCTAGTTGTTATTGCATGAAAGTCTCTGGTTTCTGGTACGTGTGCTGTAACGTTTCCCACCCGCGCAGAAACCACCCCCCCCCCCTTTTTTACTAAGGATAATGCAACTTTTTTTAAATCCCTTCCCCCTCCCTATCATCACCGACAAGTGGCGAGGGAGGGAAGACAAGGAAAGGGAAAGAACGAAGCGACGACACAGGGGAGGTAGCCAACGGGGAAAACAAGGGAGGTGACAATGTGGTAGACGAAGATGACGACGATGGAGAGGAGGGGAGGCCACATGGCCTGCCACCCCACAGGCCACCTCTACAGACCGCTGCCATGCAAATTCGACAGTGGGGGAGATTACCACCACTCTACTCCCTCCCCACGATCTCTTTCCCCCCTCTATTTATAAACCCCCCCCCCCCCCTCCCGCCCCCCCAATCACAAGGGGGAGACAAAAAGGCTGAAAAGGCTCGTCGCACTATTCCCCCTTTGCTATTGACATTGAAAAAAGAGGGAGAGAGAGGGGAGAAGAAGAGGAGGAGAACAAGAAGAAGAAGAAGAGGAGAAGAAGAGGGAGAGAGAGGGCGAGAGAGAAGAGAAGAAGAGAAGAAGAAGAAGAGAGGAGGACAAGGAGAGAGAGAGATAGGGAGAGGAAGAGAGAGGGAGGGAGAGAGAAGAAGAAGAGAGAGAGATAGGGAGAGGGAGAGAGAGAAGAAGAGAAGAAGGAGCCCTTCCCCTCCTTAAAGGGTGACCACACGCGTTGCTCTTCTCCACGTCTCCCCACGAATCTAATCCTCATCTCCCTGCGAGTTTAATCCTTGTCTCCCCAGCACACCATCTCTCCGACGAGAAAAAAGAGTGGTTTATAGGCTGGAAGTATGGCCCCAAGGCAGAGGGAGACACGCATCAGCAGTAATCCCGTATCCAACAATGGAGTCACTGGCTGGGGCGTCACAGTGAATACGAATATAACGTCGGGTATGGACAATTCATATCCGAATGTCCAAGTATTAATTACTATCTCCGCTATCCATTGAGGCATAAGCATGTGCAAAATTCATTTTAGCAAGTATCTTGAATTTATTTTTTGATAATTAACGAACTCATAAGGGATCATAAGTTAATTCTTTTTGCAACCATAGATGGCCTCGCATAGATTTATACATATAGCGCATTGAGGTTCCCACAAACCCATGTACTTAAATACTTTGCATCCTAGTACTATGTGACAAAGTCACATGTGGCATAAAGAACATATAAGGTTACTTAAGAGTTATGCACATAGCGGCGCATGCATGGGAAAGACACTATGAAACATGTATCGATAGTACACAAATTAATCTTGCATTAAAGTCTTACTAATATCTCGAACTATTACTTCATTAGGATCTTAAAGTCATACGTAGCTAGTACAAACAACAACCATTGGGATTAAGACTATGATGTCTTGAGATTCCCAAATAGTGACTATGTTTATTAATCCTATTCGAAGTTGGGCTAGATGCAACAATAACTCTAGGGCAAGCGAAGAGCTCAAGGATTAGGAAACCCTAAGTCAAAGGAAAGACCGAAGCTTTTGTGCTTGTTAGGAAGAAGATTCAGTTATCAATCAAAGTAAGGGATTATTAGAACTCGTGTCTTGAATAATATTGAAACTTCGACATATATCCTAGCCGAATGGAGGAAGTGTTAAGTAAATTTTGCATGAAATCGCTTAGATCCCAAGGGAAAGAGCAAACACGCGATGGAAGGTTGTCGTGACTATTCTTGCAATGTTGAAAAAAGATAGCATCGTTTTTGTTGATTGATCGAATAACGTTCTAAATGCTTTTGCATTGAACTAATTGTTGGGATGTGATCTATATGGTTATTCCAAGTGCTTGTGTTTAATGATAAATGCATAACAAATGTCAATAATGACAAGTTACCATGGAAAATTAAAAAATGTTTCCTTGGAAGATAATATTAGGTTGATTGCCTTGATTGTGCTTAAGTCTTAATTGGATTAATTAAATAATGATATTTTACGCGGGTGAATCATCTCCAAGGTCACACCGTGTCTCAACCCGAAAGGACACTGCTCGATTCATGAGCCAAAGGTCGAGTGATGAAAAGGCCAACCACGGAAAGTGTGTCTCGCTCCTAGGTCGCTTAGGGTTAGTGAAGCTCTGGACACCCCTTGCTGAGTCCGAAACGAAATTGAAGACAATCGTGAGCCCAACGTTTAGAGCGTTGGAATAATATCTCATTCTAGATACTGGATAAAAATTATGATACCATGTGATTTAGACGGAGTACTTCTATTGGATAAAAAGGATACATAATTCTCATGTATGGGTAGAAAACAAAGATTAATTTGAAGATAAGTTAAAACACTTGTTTATAAAAATGACTACTTGTTTTGTTTTCGTATCAATGCTGTAAATTACGCAAATAAACCATGTTTCCTAAAAGGCCTAATTAAAAAAGTTGATTTTAAATGTCACACATAAATGTAATAAGACCTAATTAAAAAACTAAAGTCATCAAGGGAAGCGGGTGAGCAGAACCCTGACAGGTTTGTCCTACAGCAAGGTGATCCCAAAGAACTAAGAGACTTCTCACAAGGTTTTACCATCAGTTGATCTTTAGTTATGGTTAAGCTAAAACCCGATTCATACCATTTTAGGGGACCGGAATGAGACTATGCCTTACGAGCAGAGAGATTAAGCAACGCATCCCTCTCGTTTCCTATTCTCCTTAAACCAAGTGTGGCGTAGGTTTGCTTCGAATTGGATATCTCTATGTAAAGTAGAATATCCGAAACCCGACGCTAGAATGTTATCAAGACATCTTGACCCCTAGAAACCCGGATTTTAAGTCAATCCTAGTGGGTTTGACCGCAAACATCCCGTTGCGAGGCAGACTCGAGAAACCCTAGGCGACACCCCGAAACATTCCATGGGAGTGTCGGACGGCGACGCTTAGATTCGTTTCTCGATGGACCGCTAAAACGTGCTTGGACAACCGATAGACAAGGACGTTACAGTGTGCATGAATCAAATGAACAAAGAACAGGAAAAATGATAGCCATGCTTTGATGTGATGCACATGGCTTCCTCTAGTAGTTAGTAGTGGATCCTTGACTCCCTTGTAGGCACATCTCCATGTGAAGCTGTCATGTGCAAGAGAATAACCTGTAGTCTGGAGATTCTCTCTCTTTCATAGGGTGTGAATATAGACGATGAATGACATTAAATCGTCAGATATGGTTATTCAATGAATGTAACTGACTTTTGATGAGCCTTAATATGGAGAGTCTGACCATTTTTCTACAACTTGACAAATCTTCTGTTTGCAGTAGAACAGGTAACTAGGCTTAATGTTGTATTGGATGTTTCCTTATATTCTCACAAGCTACCATTTAAGAAAAGAGAAGGAACGCCTGTATGCAGGTCCACCATGTAGTGGTACTGCTCAAATGACAGATTTCAGAAAGTAATATGGTGCTCAAATGCATGAGAGTAAACACTCACAATAGCCCATACAAATCATACTTTGCTCCATACCAAACTCCATTGACAACAATTGACCTTCCTGGAATAACTCACTGACAGTTGTACATTTATTGAGTAAACGTATCTTAATCAGTGGCTGATATAAGACATAATATACATAAATTTTGAAGCAAAGGAATAGATAGAGACGAACTTTACATGAGTAATCAATGAGTCAAATTGAACAAGTATACCCGGCAAATGATGTAAGATATTATGTACATAAGCTTTGCAAGCAAAGGAATAGATAGAGATGCACTTTACACTAGTCATCAATCGAATTGAACAAGTATACCCGGCAAATGCCACTGATGCCAAGGACAATTCAGCAGGCAGTACCAGAAAAATTGAAGGCATTAAAGGACACTATGCAAAAGTTTGCTACAGTTTGACTGCAATGGCATCCTTATTTTTTAAAATTTTGCTGTGAATAGGGAAATGCCAAATAGCTATTCATAAAAGCTTAGATGTGTTCCATTGCACAAACTCGTGCAAGAACATGCAGGCATATGGCTAGGCATATGCTTGAGAGAAGCAATGCCTTGTATGTCAAATATTTAGATTTTAATTGCAGCTGATGCCCTTCACTATTCACCTGTTTTGCAAATAAATATTTCGCTTTATTCCATCCTCCACCTATGTTGGTGGAAATGCAATTGCCAGCTGTGGTGATAACAACGTCAACAAATGACTTAACTGCCTCTGCAGTCATGGTTCCTGCCACATCTACCACAAGCTTTCGGTTGCTTGGAACAGCCAAGGTCCTTGAGAGCCCGTCAATGAAGCTCTGCATGCCATTACTGCTGCCTTTATCACTTTGGCTGCCGTTGTATATTCCTCTAGGTGTTTCATTTTCTGGGCGGAACTGTGTCCCTCTGTCACCTACATCATTTGTAGTGTCTTCCAAAACACCATGCTCTACTGCTATCTCCTCACAAACCCTATTTGATACACCACTAGTTACCCATGTATGCACATTCGTTGGGAGAATTGATGTGCTTGGTGATTTCTGGATACTGTGAAACTCTTCTTTCAGCTGTCTAGCATCAGAGCCCCCTGAACTTCTCAGAAACCACACTTCGTGCACTGTTCTTACCCATGTTTGTACTGCACAACTGCAGATTGAGGTCAACAAATCTTTCATTGGATCTCGATGTAAGGGATTTGTAATACCAGCCACCATGTCATCATAGAAGTTCACATCCTTGGTCTTTTCAATGTAGACTGTAACAGCTGTGCTTACTAATGTCTGGATGCAATCGCCAATCAATTCCCTGAACTTATCATTACAAAGGACATCAATAATCTTGGTATTTCCACCAACCCTTTCCTTATTAGTGATCTCTGTCTCTGAGTCAGAATTTTGAGTCCGAAAGTTGTCAAAGAAAGCCAACACACAATTCCGAGCAAGATTTCCTGCCACAGCTGAAGCAAACCCAACACCAGGCTCGCTAAACATTTTCGACAGCAGTCTTTCCATGAAATCATCTTCTGATTTCTGCTGTCCTCGTCTAGCCCTGTCAATTAGAATCCCAACTTTCCGGCTCCGCTTTCGGACAGTATCACCGCTTGAGAAGCTCTTCTCAGGGATGTCACTAGAACCGGGCCATGTGTCCTTTCTCGACATTGCTTCCAATTCTGGCTCTGGACAGCTTGCCTCATTGCCTGTGGCCGCAGTATAGCACACCTCTCTGATCTCCCTACAGGCCAAATCATCTGTGGGATCAGTCCAGTTCCTTACCAAGACACGAGGCGCTGAGCCAAGGGCATCATACATCTTCCTTCCTCTTTGCTCGAGCTCCTCTTGTGCTGCATCCTGCGACAGGGATCTCCCTGCCTGCCCTTCCCTTTTCTGCTTCTGTTTCGCACCACGGAGCAGCCCCGCGGTGAGTGCAGCCGAGAGGACCGTGATGGTCTCTTGGAATTCCGAGCACTGCCCAATCTTGAAGGCCTGGCGGAGGCTGCGGGGGACTGTGTCAGAGTCCGAGAGGAGGAAGGATCTGAGTTCGTAAGAGAGGATGGAGAAGGACTCGGCAGAGTGCGTGACAGCATCGCTAAGCGAGCAGGCGGCACGGATGATCTGGGCGAGGCGCTGGCGCTTGCGGGCAATGGCAGGGGAGTGGTAGAGGCGATAGGACGCATAGCCACCGGCTGCGAGGGCGAGGGCACCGAGCAGGATCCTGCGCCGGCGGCTGGAGAGGGTGAGCAGGGACATGGCTGTCTTCTCAGGTGTTTGTCGGCTTCCTATTCTTCCTTCTGGTCCTGCTCTTCATCCAGGAATCATGTCTTGATCGGTTGATCTCTGCGTCTCTGTGCCTCTCTCTCTCTCTCTCTCTCTCTCTCTCTCTCTCGCTATGCCTGCTCTGCGTTTCAAGAGAGATAGACATGACAAAAGCTCGAGCGATAAATCAAAAGACCACCCAAAAAGAATTTATTTTTTATCCTAATTCAAATATTTTTATTTATATCGAACTTCAATTTTAAATTTTAACTTGGAAACATATTTATAAAATTTAACAATTCCCTTCACTTGCACCAAAATACCTTCATCTTTTAGCACAACTCAAATAATGCCTTTTGCACAAAATTGCATGTTATTTTGACACAACTTTAGTTTTGGACTTTGAAGATTATTTAAAATTTTCAAGGTATTTTGTATTCTATTCAATACAATAAGAATATTTGAGAATATAAATATTATTTAAAAATATATTTTCTAAATTTAACGATGCACTTGACATTGAACCTCAATCCAAGCGGAGTGTCTGCACCAGACTGCATTCTTACACAGGCATACCTCAGATAATGCCTTTGTACAAACATTCTCTCCTTTTGTGGGCACAATTATTATGGGGGCTAACCCAAATTACCCTCTTTTAATTGTCACAATCTAAAATAATGTCCCATCCTTTTAGAGATGCTCTAACATTTATGATACTATGCTTTGCTTCTTCCATCCACCAAGTGACATTCATCTTTGGCTAATGCCTTTTTTAGTGTAAACTTTGAAGTCTCTCCCTCTTGGTCTCATAATGAAGGACTATGTTTTGGAATATCTTCACTCCAAAAATATCTTTTTTAGGTAGCCTATATTCCTTGCTTGAAAAGCCATGTGATCTCCTTTCAAGCAAGAAAAAAGAGCACAAATTGTAACTTTCTAAAGGAATGTCCAACCTATTGTTTCACTATACATGAGTTTCAAGTTTGGGAGACGTACAAGGGGACTTTGAAGTTGATAATTAACTCGAAGTTCTGCAGATATACAAGTGCCCTTTTCCTTGTGTGTTAAAAACAAAGATACATTTGTCTTATATATGAGCACAACATCAATAGTTAGTATATATCTACTCTATTTGGTATTATACATTCACCTTAGTCTTAATGGTCACAATTCTTATCATAATCATGGTACAATCCACAGCAATGTCTATTTACTCTATCATGTTTTTTAGCGAGTAGGCCATGATTTATAAGTAGTCTATTTTTTGTTTGGTTTTGGTGCATTTTCTCAAGTATAAGGTGCTTTGGGTGCATGGAGGATGAAGATTGTAGCATTTTTCTTTAAATACAATACAAATCAATGTCCAAATACCCTAGTTAATGATGTGATGCCCAAGTTTTGTTTGCAAACTTAATTATGAACTAGTGTTCCTTGCATAGGCAAGGAATGCTAAGCTAATTCGCAACAACTACCATGAAGTGGTCTTGCAAGGGAAGTGAAGTTACCATGGTACCGCATGGCAACTTCCCTTCCCTCACTTCTTCCCTTGTCCTCCCTTTCCTCTTTTCTTATTTTCTCTCTCCCCTCTTTATTTTTATTTTTCTCTCCTCTTTTTTCTTATTACCTCGCTCCCTCTCTCTCTGTCTCTCTCCCCTTCATTCTCTCTCTATCTACCTTTATTTCTTTCTCTTCTCTCTCTCTTCACTTTCTAATACATACACACACACACGTGTGTGTGTGTGTGGTTGTGTGATTTTAGTTTCTTTCTTCTTATTCCTCTCTCTCTCTCTCTCTCTCTCTCTCTCTCTCTCTCTCTCTCTCTCTCTCTCTCTCTCTCTCCCTTAAACTCTCTCTTTCTCTCCCATGACTATTGCCACATGGCCTTTGCTACCACCACTAGAGCAACTTGCCTATAGTGTTGCATACTGTTGTGGGGACTTGGTGTCCCTCTTACCACTGCAACCCTCATGCAATGCTTGCAAGAGCTGCCACTTGCTACCTACTTGAGCTATCGCCCCCTCAACACTATCTCCAACTAGGTCTTTAAGACCCTGTAGAGTTGGGATCAATAGCCAGGAAGGCACCCGATGAAGTGAAGTGATTGTGACAAGTACTTTTTGTAGAAGTAAACCCATCCAAAATAAGTAAATCCAACCAAGCATGTAAACCCAACTAGTCGGAAAGTAGATTGGTTGTTGCTAGTTTTTTATCCACACATGTTGCTTAAGCCCCAGCAAACTCATCAAGTGGTGGTGTAACATTTTGTGGCGTCCACATCCACATTAAATGGAGCGGTGTGGAGTCCTGTGAATCTAGTCATGGATAGCCTTTGACCAAAAGTAAACCCAACACAAAATGTAAACCTAGTCAACGAATCTAAACTGAACCAACCAAAATTCCAAAGGTCGCCCGAAATTGTTTTTACCAAAAATGCTATTGGTATTACTAGTAAAAAATCTCTACACACAAGCCGTGTTGAGTGAATGTCTAAAATGAAGCTATGATGTCCTTATTCAAGCCATACCCAATCTATTATCGTGATAGTCATCACAATTCAGCACCTATGACTTCCACATCAAGTTACATCTCTCTCTCTCTCTCTCTCTCTCTCTCTCTCTCTCTCTCTCTCTCTCTCTCTCTCTCTCTCTCTCTCTCTCTCATGTTTCGAATAGATGCATTATGACATTGTGATCATTTTTTAGGGATATATGCTTCTATAGTCAATGTGGATGGACTACTGAGACCAATCTTAACATTGAGGACCTCAACATGGATGAAGAATTATCAAATGGATCATCAAGTGAGGAGATTGAGATGCATGAGTACTTTGCTAAAGATAATGATATGACATCACAAGAACATGGTGGCATTGCATCAAGTGAGGAGATTGAGATGCATGAGTACTTTGCTAAAGATAATGATATGACATTAGAAGAACATGGTGGCATTGCACCAAGCCCACTCAGTTTTACCTCGTCAAAGTACTTCCCTCTCAAGAGAGAGCTATAATTTGATGCTAAGTAATTTAAATGGAAAAAAAGCCATCACATTGGAGGTACTCAAATCACACAACAAAACGGAGTTGCTAAACTTGAAGAAGTGGAGAAGGATCAAAGAAAGTCTTTACGCTGACATAAATGTTATTGGTCAACTGCTGGCCTTGAAATCAAAACCATCGTTGCAATTTCATCTTTGGAGGATTAGGAGAGCATTGTCTCAATGTGACAATCGACTTTATCAAATCCAAGTGGTGTATCGATGTGAGGAAACGTGACATTCCTCTTTTTTATGTGAAAGAGCTCATCAATTCTTGTACTCACAAGGTGTCTACAAAGTCCAGTGACTGTAATGGTTCTTTTCTATTTCTAGCAAAGGGGACGAAAGAAGAACACCTATCTTGGAGCTTATGTTAGATTGATCTCTTGTGGAGCACAAGCTTTAAGAGATAATGGTTGAACACAAAGTTAGATTTGGCATGCTTCATTCAACCAAAATGCATGGTTCATCCAAGACAATAGTGGAATATGCATGCCATCGCTATGGTAGCATAGCTCAAAAGGGCCCTCAAATATGTAGATTGAGAACCTTTAAAAAAGGTGGTTGCCCATTCAAGGTGCAAATCAAGTGCACAAATGATCTCGAAGAAGTTATTATATGAGTGCATGCTCTACATGAGGGGCATATACCAAGTTCTCACGTTGATTTGTATTCATTTACCAATGCATCCACATGTTATTGATTGCTATAAGGAGGATTTGTTTAATGTTGGAACATGCCGCCACGTTGCCAAGATGAGCATGGCAATAGAGTAATTTCATTTGAAAAGTGCCTTAGCATTGGATGCCATCTTTAGGTTCTTCATGATCCCAAAGAAAGTGTAAACATTATCTTATCAAACATGAAATTAAGCTATGTTCTCTTGTTTTACACTACAATTTTATGATCTAAGAGTTTTTTGAACATCAATGGTACTACTACTTGTAGGCAAGCTTTCCAAGGATAGTTGGACAACAATGTACTTGGAGGCTCTTCATCTACGAGACCAAAACAAGTTATTCACCTTAATACTTTTCATATTTGGGTATTATAAATTTTACCAAATCTATGAAAAAAAGTGTTTTTAATTCCTATGTGGGTTGTATTTGCTAGCCATATAATCCACATGCAAAAGAGGACAAGGATAGATCATTTGTATTGGTTATCCAAGATGGATGGATGTTAGAAATTGTTGAAAACATGGATCTAGAGAATGGCAGCTATGGAGGTTGGAAGATGAAGACTAGATTCATAGTGACATGGACAATGAATAGACCAACTGTTAGACAAGTGAATTAGGTTCCAAGATAGAAGCTTGGACTCATAAACACAAGCTTGTGTAAGATACTAATAATGACAATGATACTAATTGAAAGTACAAAGCATCATGATATTGCATTACTCATCTTGAAAGTGATAGTCGAGTACAATGCTTTATAGTAGTTGGGTTGTTCCACTCTCCTCATTGTGCATATGGGATTTAGGACATCTCTTCCTAGAGCATACATCATTTGTCATTTCTTTCAACACCCCCCCTCAAATGATGAGTTCCTACACTTGCTAGCTTTTGCCCCCCTAAATGATGACATGGGCTAGGAGACTAGCTCATAGGTAGCCTAGTCAAGTTAAAGCTTGAAACTTTACATCTTTGGCCAGGGTTTTATTTTACAAAGCAAATCTACTAAGGGAAACAAAATACACTATGGGAAAACATAAGATCCACTATGGGAAAGATAATTTCTTCAAAACAATCTATCAGAATTGTTGTTGATTGCAGAAGCATCTTCTTCATTCATGAGCTGATTTTGATTGTGGTTACCATTCTACACCTGTTGTGCTCTTTTACAATGGAAACATTCACTGGCTATATGGCCAGTCTTACCACAATAATGACATGGCATCCGATCTTTGTTGTCAGAGTTAAATCCTTAGCCTCAATCCTTTGCTCCATAATTTCCTTTGGTACACAACAGACTATCTTTCTGTGTTGAGACAGCTCCCTTTGCATCCTTGTTTTTATGTTTAGTTTCTTCATCAAGTAGAGAATGCTCAATGTCCTTAAGTGAGAGATTTGGAGCATTACTTAAGGTAGATACAAGGTTTTCATATGGCTCTTGATTTACACTTGCTAGTAATACTGCTATGGCTTCATCTTCATCAATGTTCTTATTTAGAGTAGCAAGTTGAGTTTTTAGGCTATTAAACTTATTAATGTGCATGGTCATAGAAGAACTATCTTTTACATCCAGTTTGTAGAATTGCATGAGTAGTTTTACCTTGGAGTTTTTTGCTTGAGTTTCAAAGATCCTGTCAAGCTCATCCCATGCCTTTTTTGCATCTTTGATGCGGGAGATATGGTGCAATACATCATCAAATAGTCCCCAAGCAATGATGCCTAGAACCTTGTTATTAATCTTTTTCCACTCTTTTGTCTTGAGCCTGACTTCTTCAATGAACCCATCTTCATCATCTTCCTTGTTGTTATCTGCATCTCTTGTATCATTCTCAAATAGATCCCAAAGATCCTTCCTCATGAGATGGTACATTGTCTTTTCTTTCCAGATATGAAAGCCTTCACCATTTAATTTGGCTATTTGCTCAAGTTTAGACATTTTGAAGGAGGTCTTACCGCGAGTATACTTGGGCAGTGTCTATCCTTTTACAATGAGATTGAAGCTTACAAGGGATTTAATCTGTTGGGTATTCCATATTAAAAATCTTCATGTTTGTCATTGCAAGTAAAACTAGCAAATAAATTGTTCTTCGATGTGTCAAGAAACATAAGTGCCAAGAAGCACTAGATAATTATCAAGAGATAATATCTTGATGTGAGGCTTGATGATGCCTGATCTTCAAGTAGGTTGCTTAATCTTCAAGTAGATTGCTCGATCTTCAAGCAGGTCACTTCAAATATTCTTCTTGAAGTTTGCACTTGTTGGAACTGATAAGATCTAAATGATAAAAACTCCAGCTAATTGAGAAGGATGAGAAATTGAAGTGGGAGAAGAGCTTGAGTTTGGTGGCTATGGATGCTTGGTCTTCTCTTGAATCTTTTTCTTGCTGACTTGGAGGGAAAATCTTGCTAGGAACTTCAATGACTCAATGAATCAAAGTAGCATGGACTTCTTTGAGCTAAGAGAGGCAAGAAAGTGAAGAGATTTTTAAGCTTGAAATGAGGAAGTTATGGCTTCCCTATTAGGGTTTGCAGGCAGCTACTAGTTTTCCTTCATGTGTAGCTTGTAGAAGAATAATTTCTTGGATATATTTTATGGGGAGATAGCTTGGATATGGAGCTTTAAAAGAACTATAGTTATGCAGAATGAACCGTGGCGTGCAGGAGGAGAATCGACGGTACGAACAACATTAGGAGCAAATAGGACAATGACTATGAATTTTTGAAATGTTCAACTGCATAGTGGCTAATGTCTCACTGTGATGGGCCAAGGAGAAGCACAGAGTCAAGGGAGACAACTCTAGAAGGATGCTCAAAGAGATAAGGCTTGAAGAGAGATATAAGAGCTCAAAGTGCTACAGGTCTAGTCTAGCTATGGCTACCAAGCAGTGAGTGTGAAATTCAAGTGAGAAACTGAAGTCATGCATTCAAACTGAGCTAACTTGAGGTTGAGTAGAGCTGAGAGGAGTGAGAGGAGAGCGGAACCATGCTCAATTGACCTCTGATACCATGTTGAAAACATGGATCTAGAGCATGGCAGCTATGGAGGTTAAAAGATGAAGACTAGATTCATAGTGACATGGACAATGAATAGACTAATTGTTACACAAGTGAATTAGGTTCCAAGATGGAATCTTGGACTCATAAACACAACCTTGTGTAAGAGACTAATAATGATAATAACACTAACTGAAAGTACAAAGCATCATGATATTGCATTACTCGTCTTTAAAGTGATAGTCAAGTACAATTCTTTATAGTAGTTGGGTTGTTCCACTCTCCTCACTATGCATATGGGATTCATGACATCCCTTCCTGGAGCATACATAATTTGTCATTTCTTTCAACAAAAATGAGTAAGAGTTTCTCCAAGAACGATGCTTGGGTGATTGATAGTACATTTGGGACCAATGTGTTTGGATTTCCACTTCATGTAGTTGTTTTACCAAATCAGCATGGAATGAGCATCCCTATCTTGTTTATGTTGTGAACAAGTGACAATAGTTCCAACCAAGAGATTGTGCCATTGTACATCACAATAAAGTTAGTGCTCTCTAGATTGGGTGAGGTGTGCCTTGCTACTCTTATGATTGACAAGTCCTAACAAGAGCTAGAGACACTCTCCATGGTTGTTGCAGATGATCCTCATTGTTAGACGATTGACTACCTCAATGGTGATAGACCTCAAATTTGCATGTCATAATATCTTATGTTGGTTCCATACAAAAAAAGCTTGGGTTGAGAATCTTTTCATGCATGTATACATTATTTTCACTTTTAATATTACTACATATGTGTGTAGAATGATTTTGGAAGTGATTGGTTTTGATCTTCTTAATATATGTCCCTCCAGATAAGCATGACTATGCTTACATATCCTTGTCCAATCTCATGCACTATCCAACTGAGTTACAATTTGATGAGATGTTTCAATAAATGGTACAATGTTATTCTTTCCATCTAAGTGTGGTATGTTATACCACTAATGGATGGTGTGGGCACACTTGTATAGAGGATGGCCAAAGTTTGGTCACATGTTTCCACATGGTAAGGTTGACATAAGTAAGCTCATTGAGAGGTTATGGCAATACATCTAAATGCACTCTTCTTGATGCTAGGATCAATAGGTTTATACTTTCTCCTCTTCATGCCCTTGTGGGAGACTCATCTTTAGGGTCCAAAATGCAAGGAATTGTACTTGAGTTTTTCAAACAAAAGTAAAAGATAGGTAATGCCTTCTATTTCTAAATTTGATTTTTGTTGTCCTTTGAACATGGTTGTATTGAGTGGTTGAGTCTAAGCAGACTTGCTTTTGAGTAGTTGAACATGGTTGCATTTGAGCGGTCTTGTTATGTCATTGAATAATTAGACCAATTAGTTGAAAATGATTTCCAACAATAGGAAACTTTGTATCAAAGTTGCTAAAGTTCATGCATTTCAAAACTCAATTTGACTAGCTTAGTCATTTTATGTGATCAAGTTAATTACATGTTTGAATATCTTCAAGATTGCATTCAAGAAATATTGAATATCTTAACACCTTATGTTCGCCTATGTATAACATTATCTTCATACCCTTTAGTCCAAACAAATCTAACAAAGCAATAAAAATCATAATGTTGCCCAATAATTAAAGGTAGAACCCTCACTTCCAAACTACCATGTAAATATTGTTCATGGAGCCAATTGAGAACATAAGGATAACCTCACCCAAAATCAATAGGTTTAACTTAACCTTACTCTAAGGCACAACCCTCACTTCCAAACTACCATGTAGAAGTTTATTCATGGAGCCATTTGAAAACATAAGCATACCTAGCCCAAAATCAAAAGTATAACCTTACCTAGAATCAATAGGTTTAACATTACTCTAAGGTACAACCCTCACTTCCAACTACCATGTAGAAGCCATTTTATGTGATGAAACTGTACATATCAATTCCATGACATCATGAGACTCAATGTACAACCATACTTGTGTGTCCTAATGAAAATGCCATACTTATCAATTACCTTGATAACACATTACAAGAACAAACATACTTGCACAAATTCTACATAGACAAATTCCTTACTTATCAAGTACTTGCAAAAACAAACATACTTGCATAAAGTTCTACATAGGCAAGTTCCACATAAAGTAGCTATAAATAACCATGAAGTCATTGCACTACACAATTACATTGTGCCAACATCTAACAACCATTTGTACAGCTCCTCTTTGATGACACAAACAAAAGCACTAATGAACTAAGCCCTTCTCAATTAGAAGCATGAAAAACAAAGATGATTAACCACTCATGCATTGAAATATGAACATGTAGAATGCGATGTTTATATAAAATTTTGTGTGCAATATGTCTACCCAATTTCATGATGGTTCTCCAATGACGCCACCTTCAATGATGGCTTTCATGTATGCCATCACAAAAGCCACAATCCATGGCACTGTGTTGCTAGGGACCCTGCAAAATGAGAAAAAACAACGAGATTAGGAAATGACAAAATGAGTGGAGGCTTGCATGCTTATTTATCCTTTAATGGCCTACCTTTAAGTTGATGAGCTTTACTTAAGATACAAGACCCAAAGCCTGAATACTGTCAATGTTTAGAAATCCAATGATTGCCATGTCACAATAAAAAGCAACATAAATTTTTTCTATCCCATGAAAAGTACCAACATAAATAGAAAGATTAGAAAATTACCTCCTAACACAATGTAAGTATTTCATAGGATTTACATATCCTAGAGAGTCCAAAAATATAATGGCCCCTCAATCACTGGGCAATCGGGTAACCTCTTTGAGATGTGGGTTCTATACAACAAACAAGCACCAGCGACCTTTGCAGCAATTGCATCTTCTTACTAAGCCTAAACATTAATTTGTAGCAAATACTAAAGTAATGGAAACAACATTCTTACCTCAATACCACAAGAGGTAGGAAAATAAATACAAAATGACTAGCATCAATGTCCTCAAAGTAGTTGTGCAAGGATGTCTCATCATCCTTGTCCTCAATCACATTGAGGTAAGGATACCAAAGGCTATCCACCATGAAGCACACTAAATGGAGGTGTTGCATCCAACTATGAAATCAATCAAATTTAGGCAATCAACACAATCTTATGAGAGACATGTACTAGCCATCGCAAAAAATAAATACACATGGCAAATAAGTTCATCCTTTTTGTTGACATCTCCTCAATATGCAATAGTATGTCTATCAAGTGTGTGTCAACATGAACTCGAAGCTTCAATTAGCTTGCCATGAACTCCACATGTATACCCTACTCTAATCTAAAATGGGTAACAAACATATTACGAAATCATAAGAAGGTAATAAATCTACACCAAGTAGGCACTATTCATAATATAAACATGCCTCACCGTTTCCACTTTTTTCCCCCTAATCTTGATGGGACTAATACCATCGTTTGGTATTAGTATCCGACATGAACACATAGTGGGAGGCATATGGGGTGTATTGCTAAGGAGAGGAGATGCTAATAGGGGGTGCGACACTCTCTAAGATGACTTTCTTGATCATTGTATGGTGATAGAAGTAGCACCATGAAACACTTCCCCTCGCCTTACAAATGCATGGGAATAAAAATTTATATGATAAATTAATATAAAAATGCAAGGGAGACCTCAAAAAAATGTAAGAGAATTCATCTACTCGCAATCATAACGCTTAAGAACTTACCAGTAACACAGTGTCGTTAAAGTGATTGGCAGTCCATCCCAAAGCATGCCATCTAAAAATTGGCCTTCAAACTCTACAACTCAAGACCATTATGAATGGCCTCACGCTGATCAAGATCAATCCCCTCACCCTCAACTTGTGGCACTTCCTCTGTTTCTTGTGTGCATGATCATTTCTACATAGAAATTCATACATAATTAGGAAAATGTGAATGAAGAGTTTTATCATTTAGATCATACAATACATGGTATTGTTTATGTCAATAGTAATAATAATCAAATTTTGTTCAAGCTACTTACATGATTTTTGTAGCCCTCACCAATGAGATTTTGCATTCTCTAGATATGATATTCTCTTTTTGAGTCATTCTCCATGGCTCTCATACAAACGCATGTATGTACTCCTCCCATGCTATGGTATGCTCTAAATCTTCCAGCAAGTCCCATAAGGAACTTCTCTTATTGTGTTGAGCCTTCTCGTGCTTTTTTCAAGCCAGATGCAACTTTCTTTCCAAATTTTCAAAATGATTTTGTGCTTGATGGTGCCATGAATCTATAGCAACATGAGCATGAGATATTCCTATGAGATGGCTTTGCCAAGTATATCAATGTACACAACATGCTCAACTCTCAGATGCTCAATCATCCTCACTCTTCTAGTAATATTCATGTGTCTTTTTAGGCAAAGAATGTTAGCACGACACTCACATGTAAAGGACCATCAAAGAATGCAACCTCTATGCATGGCAGGTGTCCTTACATAGAAAGTATATCTAGTTCGTAGTGGACTTGAGGCAGGTAGAGAGCTCTAACAAGATTCTACTCCGTATCCTAAAGAAAATAGTTGAGGATAGTAGGAAGGATTGGGATGCAAAGCTGGATTTTGCTTTATGGGCTTTCAGGACTGCATACAAGGTGACACCAGGACTTACACCTTTCAAGTTGGTTATGGATTAGAGGAAACTGTGCCAATGGAGTTTGTGGTTCCTAGCTTAGGAAGTATATTAACTCCTGAACCCCCATCAAGAAGAACATCATCATGCTTCTTTCTTGCATATTCAACTTGAATGGTCAAAAGTTGATAGTCTACAACTTCCTTTTGTGTGGCTATTACTACCTGACATTCAGGACCTACCTGATCTTGAAATGAATTGCATTCAAGAACCTCTTATTGCTTTTGATGAATCTTCAAGAGTAACTTTTCTTTGAACCTAGGTATTAAATCTAAAATCTAATCCAAATTCAATTGCAAATGAGCATGTTGCTAATGCTTGAAATAACTCTTTTGAACCTCCTTGAAACTTCCCTAAAGTCTTATCTTTAGGATAATAATCGTGCTAATCAGGATTCAAGGTACCATGCCCCTCTTGATAATCAAACTCCTCAAGTACTACTTTTCCTACCATTTTATGTAGCTTCTTGACTTGCTTAGTTTCCCTTTTCCTGGCTTTCTCCTGTTCTTGCCAATCAAGTTTCAAACCAACTTGGCTTCTTGTAACTACTAGTACCATGGCAATCCTCTACTTCAACGCAGTTAGAACGATCACAATGAACATGCATACTTACAACATTAGAGTCACCTAGCATCTCCTCCGCCCTTCCTTGATCTTGCTCTTGATTAATACTCTCATAGCCAACAATCTTTGCCTCTTCATTGCCTTTGCTCATCTTCATTAGGTAGTCCTATCAAGAGTACTACTATTGGGGTGAGTGAATGTTGTTGATGAGGTGCTCCTGCAAGTCTTCCAAGATGGTGGGTCCTTGCTACTACTAGCATTCCTCTATGAGTCCTATGCCTTCCCCAAAGTTCACAGTTTGGCCCTACAAAGTGTCCTTGACCTCCACAATAATGACATGCTCCCATTTGAGTAGTTTGTTGTTGTGCTTAGAAATTTTCCCATGGCTGTCTTGCTAGCATTCATCTAGGTCCCCTCCTAAAGGGTCTCTAAGGCATTGTATCAGTAGTTAATTACCCAATTAACTACACCTGGCTGCACAACTCTTGGCCTAAACTACTTCATTATTGGCACCTGCTATGCCATCTTAATATTAGGATTGTACCACCACGTTTTGGTTTCATGACCATTCCTATGGCATATTTCATAGTACTTGTCCTTCCTCTTAGTTTTAGAAAGACCCAAGTCTTTAAAAGTCTACTTAATCTTCTTATCCAATTTACTATCCTCTATCTTCTTCTTGATTTTCTCCTTTGTCTTCTTCTTCTTGCTCTTGGACGAACTTGATTTCTTCTTCTTCTTGTGCTTCTTTTTGCTGAACTCTTCATTGTCCGAATCACTAAATTCATCTTCTATTGTTGACCTTGACTCAGTACCCTCATGCTCACTATCACTTTCTAATCTTGAATTTGAGTCTAAATTAGAATGTCAATTTGAAGAATCATCATCCTCACGGGTCTTTGATTGGGAGGTACCCAGCCTCCTCTCCACCCTCATAGCAGCCCTTATCATGGTATCTAGTGTATCATTCTAACCGATCTCCACATTAGCAATTGGATTCTCCATTTTATACCTCAAATTTCATGAAATAAATAATATGTATCTCTACTGATTGTGCATGTGCAGCATCCAACCTATTAAGCAAGTTCTTAAGCTTTTGAGCATAATCTACAACCAACATATTCTTCTACTTGATCTTCCTAATCCTTCTCAAGATGTCTCCAAGAGTTTTATCCTTCTTGAACTTGTCTAAGAATGCAGTCCTTAATGCATCATATGTATCAAATGCAACCATGCCATAATTGCTAAACCAATCCATGGCTTTCCCCTACAAGGTGGCTGCAAACTATTGCTTCTTAACTTGATGTCCATACATTTGGTTCAATCCACTTGCTGTCCACCTTGTCTCAAACCGCGAGTCACATGGTAGCCATGATCTTCATTCTTTTTACTTGGAAACTTAGAAGTTCTCACCTTTGGGTTGACCAGTTGATTTTGATTCATTGTAAAATGCTTTTGAGACTTCCTCAATGGTGGCAAGGGATTAAACTTCAAAGACTTCCTTGATTGAAGTCTTGTACTCCACAAGAACATTATCCTCCCAAGCACTATATACTGCAATCTCTTAAATGCTTGTTTAGGAGGAGTATCACGATCTTTAGGTGACAATATTGATCCATCATCATCCAACACATTTGGTAGGCTTGAATGAGTTGGAGGGGTTGGAGGAGACTTTATAGAGGTAGAAGGGAATTGTATAGTATTATTGCGGTACTTGTACAAGTACCCATATCTTGACAGTCCTATCTATCATTTGTGAAATGTTCTTCATCCAACCTGCCTAGTCCTCCTACTTCTCCTCTATTATTCAGCAATGCATCATACTATTGTTGTCTTGCCAATACTTCCCTTAATTCCTAGGATTTTCTTGTTAAAAGAGGATTTGACAAGTATGGATAATGTTTTGACATATATGTTGTCCATGAAAGGTACCTGACACATCTTCAATGCCATTAGCATTGTGCACTCCTGTAGCCTGTTGATCTTGTAGTAATTGGTTCTATGCCTGATGCGTAATTCATGCAAATTATGCCCATGAAACCACAAGGATTGCCAAAACACAAACCTGCCTAAAATATCCCTATTGCTGCAGACAACTTCTTGAATCGATTTATAGCCATATTAAACATATAATATTTTGGACTGATATGCAAACATAAAACACACATTATAATCTTTCAAAAGCACTGCTCTCCTAAAACATATCAATCAAATTACTCTCATTATGATCATTCCCTGAACATATAGCTTATCACAAACATCATTATTTTCAGGGGAACAAGTAGTACATAATAGAAGAACCAGACATATGCGACCCAGTATGGACACCATCCTGAAGATTTTCACATTTCTTATCACAAACATCATTATTTTCAGGGGAACAAGTAGTACATAATAGAAGAACCAGACATATGCGACCCAGTATGGACACCATCCTGAAGATTTTCACATTTCAAATGATCCAATATATGAAAAGATATAATCATAATACACACAATAGTCACCACCCTTCAAGTGAAGTCACACATTTCCAAGACACTTTTTTACATATGTTGATTTACTGACGCCTACATGCATATAAGCATTGAGGGGAATGATGCAATTCGAGCCCTAACACTTTACATCACAATGGCATTCCACTATTTACAATGAGTAAACAATATAAACCACTTAGAGAAGAATTGGAATTTTTGTATTAACAAAAAAGGTGATTCAACAATGGCTTTTTATGCTCCTACACCTCTAAAAGTGACACTTAGACAATGATTTAAATAGAGTTTATGTCAATGTCTTCAAGCTTGCTAGATGATCTCTAACTCATTGAATGGATGATCATGATTCTAGGAAGGCTCACCTTCTTATGACCCACGAATATGGTAGGTCAAATTGATTAATATGCCATATTTTCTACTTTCTTTCAATGTGGCATTGACCATGTCTAACATTTAGGAGCTTGACAATGGGATATTGCAATCCTTATTTTTTTTTAAACTACATCACTTGTTCTTGGCACATTTTTCTCACGTGGATGGCTTTACCTCTCACTCTTTATCTCTATCTCTTGCCTACTTCACTTGTCACCCCATGTTGAATGCAAGAAAACAAGAAAAGAAAACAAGAGAATGTGAGAAATGCTACTAATGCTCTCCTTCTCCATTGTGTTCTAGATTTTGAAGGTGAATCTTGAATACTTACTTGATTCAAGGAAAGCAATATGTAGAAGCTCATTTTTCCTCTACTCTTCCTTGATCAAATCTTCCATTCCTTAGTCAATGAAAGCGAATAAGAAAAATAGAAGATGAAAGCTAGAATTCTCTCTCTCTCTCTCTCTCTCTCTCTCTCTCTCTCTCTCTCTCTCTCTCTCTCTCTCCCCCATGGAGTAGAATTTAGAAAGAAGAAGGTAACAAGAAGCTAGGAGCTCACAAAATTTGCACAACCAAGAATTGGATCTCTATTCATTTTTTGTACTTTAAATGTAGGATTACAAGGTTTGGTACCCGCAACCCTTTCCTTTCTTGTCATATCCATTTTAATGTGCATAAACCTTTGCACCTTGCCCATGAGACTCAAATGTAGAGTATACAACTATCCTAATTTTTATAAATTTGCTTGTGGATTCAGATAGTTTATACTACTTTTATTTACAAGTGGAGAACAAATTTTATCTGCACATGACTTATACATGGAGAATAGACTTTATCGGTATATTAATAGAATACGTAGGAAAGTGAGTCAACATTCCCAATTACATTAGATAAATTTCCTATACTACTAGAGTTCTTTGAATCGTTGTTAAAGTTTATAGAACATAAAAAGTAATTGGAAAGCTCTACTTTCAACAATGCCAATACCTAAAATAATTCTAAAAATTACACTTCATTTTATCATAAGAGGCATTCTTCTGTATGGAACCAACAAAAGTAGAGAGAAACAAAGAGATATGTTTGCACAAAATCTAGCATTGTTTAATACAAAGTTATTAAAGAACTCTCTACACCACACTGATTACATTGGCATATCACAAAAACCCATCTATGTATTTTAAAAGGACATAAGTACTTACATCTACATGTCTTTACCTCTACATAATAACATAACACTAGGTCTAAATATAACCTTAACTAAGATTTCAATCACATAATAATAAGCTTATGAGCAATGTAGAATAATGTGATATTTTCAAAACAAATCATACAATGCATATATATTTCTTGCCTCATGTATAATTACATTTTCTCAAAAGAAAAATCATCCTATTAGTATATCTTCATCTCTCTTAACCACTCAAATTTTTCTCCCGATTTTGGTAAATAGCCTATACATGTTCATTTATGGAAGCAATTCATTACAAATAGAGCTATTATAACTTCATTTTCTTATATTCCCTTTGACTTTTGTATTTTACCAACTATTTTTTCTTTTTCTTTTCTATTCATTTTCCTACTTACTCGAGTCTCTATTTTGAAAGCTATTCAACTTTTATTTCCCTTGTGAGTGTATTTTTGAGTTATCAATTAGCTATTTATTAGCTCTTATTTTATAGTGTAATTAAGACAATTGATGTAGTTGAGATACCCTTAAACTAAGATGTCATTAACATACAAACTCACTAATTAGTAAATATAACTAAATAATTTTTTAATATTGTTACCATAATATATGTGTTGATGACATGGCTACATGTTGAGGTGTAACATGTGATCAAATAATGTTAAAAATATGAGGTCTAACATGTTGATGAGATATAAGGTATATAGTTGATGCATGTATACGTGTTATACCTCATATTTTTATATCAATCCCATATTTTACATCTAATATGCATCCAACCTAGCTTCCAAGCCTCAATGCCTAGCAATAAGACATATGAATAAATTTAATTGTCTAATATGTAGGCTATATATTGATATTGAGCTTGTTAATATTATCCAACCTTTACTTATGATGCTAGAGAGTACTTCAAGGTCAAAGAGTAAAGAACCAAAAGAGGGAAAATGTGGCAAGACCAATTTGGAATTATGTCTAGTTGTTATCATTAATTAACCAAAGTAGATGTGCTTGGCAATGCATCAAACGAAGGACATAAAACCAACTTGGAGAAACAAATTTTTAAAGCTTATTAAGAAGACACCAAAGTATATATGGACAAAATTTTGATGATGAATGGCTACTACTAGCCAACATTGATATATGCCTTAATATATGCATCAAAATAAACATTGGATTATATCAAGGCTTAGTCAAGAGCACATATTGAGGGTTTTATGTCCACACAATGTATATATATTGAGGTATATACCGACATCATTGAAGAAAAAAATATGACATTATTCCTCTCAATCTGCAAAAATAACTACAAATTAAAGGCACAAAACATGTGTAGCAAGATACTTGCTCAATTGAAACCAAAAAGATGAGATTACTCCTTTGGCTCAATCTACCAAAAACCTGCATTTTAAAGGCACAAAGACATGCAACAATATACTCCACACTCACTTTCTCATTTTCTTACACACACACACACACACACACACACAAAAGCATCTACGATTTCAAGGTTTCATAAGTTCTACACATGTTAGAGAGAGAGAGAGAGTAGTGTACATGACTATGGTGTGTGAAAGAGAGAGAGAAAGAGAGAGAAAATGTTTAACTACTGTTCATTAAGAGAAACAAGTAGTTCAATTTAGAGAGAGAAATAAAGAGAGATAAGCTTGCATTATAAGCGTGAGCTTAGTATGTCATACAAATGTTAGTGCATATAGAATAGGTAGAGTATGTGTGTGCATGAGTAAGTGTGAAGAACAAGAAGAGAATGAGTAAGTGTAATTTATATGTATAAACCAATCATGTTTTTTTTTTAAATTTGTACATGCAATTACTAATTGAGGAACAACGAGAGAGAGAGAGAGAGAGAGAGAGAGAGAGAGAGAGAGAGAGAGAGAGAGAGAGAGAGAGAGAGAGAGTGTGTGTGTGTGTGTGTGTGTGTGTGTGTGTGTGTGTGTGATTTTGATACCCAAATACACAAACATTTAGTAAATATTAATTACAACATAGATGGACCAATAACACTAATTGAATTGGACTAATCAAATATACAAACACCTAGTAAATATGAATTACTATGTAGATAGACCAATGACACTAATTGGACTAATCTCTCTCTCTCTCTCTCTCTCTCTCTCTCTCTCTCTCTCTCTCTCTCTCTCTCTCTCTCCCCTTAGATCCTGGCCCACGTATCTGTAATATATTCATAAGAGGATACAAGAGATTATTGCTCGTACTATAGTTAAGCCGCCCCATGTACCTCTATGATATTATTAGTCTTCCATGTACACAGCTTCATCACTTATAATTGAACCAACTAAGGATTTTCTCATAAGTTACATTTATTATTTTTTTGTATCACCAAGCATATGATTGTAACACTTAGTCTCACAAGTCATTTTTGCCTTTTGCAAATGTTAATGAATCATTTTCTTTCAATTTTCTCTCTCAAAAATATCTAGCACCTCCCAAAACCCTAAGCCTTACTCCCAAATATAACCTTGCATGTGAAAACTCTAAATTACTCCCATCCCTTTCTCTTGCCCTCCTCCCTTTTGATCAAGAAGCTATCCTAAGTATGAATAAAAAAGTCTAGGGTCCAAAAAATAAATTTAATAAACATTTAGGAAGCCTCTATATAAGAGTTAAAAGCTAAGAGAATATATTTCATCCGAGTCTTGAGTTCTGTATGTTAAAATCACCATTGCTGCAAAGCAAACCAGCCTTTGTGCAATATAGTTATTCTCGTGTAAACTTATTTATGCTAATTCGGCATGGGCCCATCAAGCTTGTAACAACACAATTTCACAAACAACAAACATTGCTTGCAAAGTGAGCAAGTTGTTATTTAATTTATATACATATATATGCACTACACTCTTGCATGCAACCTTGCACTTCCAATAGAAAAGATATACACACACTTATATTTGGTTGTTGGTAGTATTATCACATGTCATAAATGATAACTTCATTTTGCAAGAGAACACCCAAGGACACAAAAAGAGACATAAAAGGTAAGGGACTGCGTATATAATCCCCTAAAATTTTGGCAAAATGCAAGGTGCTAATACACATATCTACTAGCTTGTGACCTATAGGAAGCACATGCATTTTTACACCTAAATCACCTTCTCTAGCCTTCCAAACCCAATGGTTAGAGAGAACATTTTTGCCATCCCCTATCCCTACTCCCTTATCATCAAGGAATAGTCATCATCACCGACTTTGTCTTACACAACAAAAAGAAGAGCCATGATCGCCATGCTTTTGGCTTTTGCCTCTCACAATGGACTTGCACCCTCGTAAAAATCTTCAAAGTAAACTTGTTTCATTCCCCTTGATGACAACCTTGTTCATTGGCGTTAGAGTAGGTTCACACTCAACAATAGACAAAAAAAGGCAAGGGATGCTATCTAATGTGTGTACTTTTCATTTTAAAAAAAATACAAAAACACAATACTTCAAACACCATAACTTGATTCAACATGTGCAAACTTTTGTAATTGGTGGTGCTTTTCAAGAATAAAAGGCATATTACCATACACTTTTGTCACTAGTGTGAACACCCATGGCAAATCTCAAAATTGTTAAAACTTTTGCCACCTTAGTGTGAACCTAACCTTAATCTCATCTCTTGGGATCTTTGGGACACCAAGGGCCACTCAACAACAAAAGACTATATACAACAAGTAAGCGTTGGTGGAGGCGTGTCCTTCAAGAATATGCCGTTCTACTTCCTATTTTTGGTTAGTTTATGAGGTCAAATCAACTTAAACCCAATGCATATCTTTGCTATGTCCTAGCAATACTTACGTGGCATATTATATTGGGACCCCAAAGGTGCTCTCTTTCAAACTCCATCAAGTATCACATATTTAAGGCTTTTGATTACCATGTGATGACGTGGTTGCATAATGCTTATTGCATAGAATGTTTTAATGTGGTTGTCTAGTCTTAGGCACAACTGCATTGCTGCAAAGTAATCCCTATAGACATTAAGTTGTAGACAATGCAGTAGGATGGTGATAAGTAGGGTGGCAGAGCTCCCATCTCCTGACCAAATGAAATCCCTCATGAGGCCCTTCATTTGGCCAATACATGACCAAGCTCTTCAAAAGTCACAGGAAAAGCATAAGAGAGTGGCAGACTACACACAAGTAGTAGCCATAGTGGCTTTGATGGCTAGCTACTAAGATAAATGTTGGAGGCATCCATTCCACAAACATGCCTCTGCATTCAAAAAAAAACATTGGCAAACATGAATTTATATGAGTGAAGCTTATAGGCCTCCTGGTGTGATTTCACAACCTCAGCCAACTACAAAAACAATCGAGTGCAGATTATACCACATCTCAAACTGAGCATGAAGTGCATTCTGTAAGTGCATTCTGTAAGATTGCTTTCAAGCTAAAGCCCTATTTCTAGCCCTTAGCATCCTCTCTAAATAATGAGCACATCCTTGTGTTCATTATTAACCTTGGCAAGGTCTGTCGGCTGCAGCAATTTGAAAAACACCACGCTTGCAAGGATGGCCAGGTAAGCTCAGCCATTTTCAGGCCTATCATATGCATTGGACTTGTGACGTGGAGTGAAAGAAAAGTTTCTGGGGGCAGATCCCAACAGCATTTCAGATATTCGAACCTGCAATAAAAACGCATGCTGACTATGAACAAATAGATTTTGTACAGCTCGAACAAATGTGTACTGCACTAAAGAGAAAACTGACCCAATCTGCAGCACTATCAGATGCCATAAGAGTTTCAAGTTCATTTCGCCCATAATAATGTGGAGGCCTCCAATTGAGCCTTTGAGGCAGAACTTCCAACAAGCCAACAGGAATATAGCGATGCATATAGCTTAGCCATTCCAACAGGAAATGCCTTGTTGTCTCCACGCCTGCATAAAAGAATATGTCAGAATATGCAGTTCACTTGAAACTTGCCTGCAACTGCGTTATGTTGACAAGAAGCATGTCAGGCTTTTATACACTTATGGACTTAACTGCCATATCACCTTCACAATAAGCTTGTCCTCATTCGATTTTGTCTTGTGGCAAATGCAAGAGTGCAGTAAAACAATAAACTCTGAACCATCTGACAGATTATCCAGGTTTGCATAGCAAACAAATGAAGTTAAAAGTTACTGCTATCAGCGTGGAATAGGTGATAACTTGCTGACTAGCTCTGGTCAAAAATAAAAGTATTGAACCACAATCCTATTGAAGGAGTCAGGAGGAAAAACAAAAAGAGCATATTCATTTCATCGCCCAAGTAAGCTATTCTCATCTCTTCCAAGTGAACATCTACAGAACAGCACGTTTGGAATTCCTTGCAGTCCGAATGATCCAGAAGGCCTAATATTGAGTCAAGTTGGAAACAAAGCATGCAAGTACAGCTACATAGTAAATCCACCAAGCCCCAATTTTTCCTAAATCCACCAAGACCAAATTTTTCCTAAATCCACCAAGCCCAAATGAAAATTTTGGGCTTGGTCGATTTATTATGTAGCTGTACTTGCACGCTCTGTTTCCACCATGCCTTAATATCTAGTCAAGTTGGAAACAGAGCGTGCAAATACAGCTACATAGTAAATCCACCAAGCCCAAATGGAAATTTAAGAATGCAATTAAGCCATTCATCTGACAAAATCTCTGCAATTTGCATCATAAACTAACCCACCCCATATTGTGTATATGGCAGTTTCAACTGACTGTTGGCAGCTCCAAAAAATCATGAGATATTTTAGTCGTAATGGATATCAGTCAGGCACAAAACTCCAGGATAGTATCCCAAAGACTTGAACCGCCTATCTGAGTGAACCCTAAACAAGATAGATGTGGGATGAATATGGCTACTCGAGCCAATTCTCAGATAGGGCATTCTCCACTCCTACATTTTCCTCTTTCAAGAAACTTGACATCTTTGTCTACAGAAAATGCTTTATGTCACACACACGACCCTTAATGACAGAAATATTCTGTCGCGCACAAGATGTCACTGAAGGATGATAATCACACAAGAATGTGGAACAAGAATACCAACTGGTACACGTGAGAAGCACCTATTCCTTTTCTGAAAGTTCATTCACCTGTTTCATGCTTTCCTCTTGTTGATTTTAGCTAACCTCATAAAGAGGCCTATCAAGAAATGAGCTCCCTAGAACATAATTAATTCATGATTCTCACCTGTAGATAAATTGTGACTCTGGCCATCAAAACCCTAAACTTGAGATTGGATCTATCATACCATACGGTGATAAACTGATACCAAAACCGCAATATTTTTTCTGCTGGAAACAATTCCTTTCATGTGAACATACAGAAACCCAATATGATGATTTAACCAATCTCCTGTTGACGAAGTAAGTGTCAAAATGACAACATTATACAAAGCCTTGAAAGTCATTCTGGGAATTGACCCTGAACTTAATTGCTATTTCCCAGCTCGGCAACTAAAGTAATTCATCAGACAGCTAGCACCAAGGCCATAAAGCATGCCTTTCTTATTCACTTCAGTAAATCCAGTACAATACATCTACAGGTCTGCAATCATCCAGCAAATAGGTGAAACCTGATAACACATGACCACATGCTAGCAATTTCCATCTAACTTGGATTCTCTCTAAAGACTTCATTGTTATAAAGGAACATACACGGTAAAAGCAAACCAGTTGAAATTTGAAGAGTCAAAGAAAAGACACGTTTCTCATAATCGAGCTTGTGAGCGAAAAAGAAAAACTGAGAAAGGGGGACCTTTAGAATCTGATCCCCAATGCTCAAGTCCAAAGCGCACATAGTCCTGCAAGATCTTGAATCTCTCATTTGAGGATATGTCCCAATGACGTTGCTCCTTTATTTCTGTAAGCAACCAAGGCTACCCAAATCTTCTAGGTTAGCTTTAGAAGATGGCTTACACTACAAAAGCCATCTATGTGAAAGGATTCCATGTTCTATTTTCACTTTTCCTTGAGCATGCTCCTCTAGACTTACCTTTATTAATACACCCCTGGCAAGCATGCAAGTTGACAATTTTGATCTGCTCAAATGGTCATTCCAATCTGTGTAAGAAAAAATGTCCCCATTCCCAATAACTTGCAACTGATCAGATGCAAGGGAGCCAATTTCATAGACATAATTCCAATCAGCAAGCTTGCTGTATCGCTGCTGACGTGTGCGTCCATGAATTGTTAAAGCAGAGGCTCCCCAATTGTGAACATCAGTAATGAAAGAATGAACACAATTCCTCCCTTCAAAGTAACCAGTGCGAACCTGAGAATAAGCAACACCAATTCTGTCAAAAAATGCCAATTCTGGCAAAGAAAACTTATTGATATGTCAAGATTATTATTCTGGATATGACAGCATTGGTTTGTTTACTGGTTTGGATTAACGTTGAGAGGACAATATACTTCTTTGTAAAAGCAGTATGTGTTTGAACAAATTCTAAGAGCTCCAAAGTTAAGACTGCATCCTGAGGTAAATGTAAGGTTTGAGAGCTTTTATTGACCCTTTGGCACTACAATATTCTATGAATTGTCAGTTTAAGCTAGTATGAAGGTCAATTGAGCAAAAGACCCAATTTGGTGTTCAAGGTCAAAAAAAGATAGCATGAAAGCCTATCGGGAAGGTTTCAGATTAGATATTTGCCATTCTTCTTGACCAGTTTACTAAGCAGCTTGGGTTTTAACCATAGTCACATGGAACAGGAACATATAGATGGAGCGAGACTCCTTTTTGAAATTGGAACAAGGGCACGAGATATATTTGGGAACGCCACATTACTATGATGCATTGGCAAGCTTTCAGCATAAGATGATACAAAGGCTCAAAACATACAACTATGTCAGCGCAGCATTGCAGAACACTCTCGTATGATTGAGAAGTGATTTAATTTTAGGATTCACCATATAAACGCTAAGGTAGCTTCATCGCACCATGCGTGCTATGGAAATGGAAATGGTGATGCTTATGGGACGTGTTCCAAGTTCCGTAAGCCATGGAACAGAGTTCCATTGGCTATGGAGCTTTTAACATAGACAGATAACCAGTCAGAAGGCCAAGAAGAGGAATCAGAATAAATTAGTGATGGATTTAATGCAATGAGTTGATGGTGAGAACCACTTCAAGGATAGAAATATGGAAGTGAGTATGCAGAAATGTAAGTCAAATAATCATATCTGGGAAATAGGTACAGGAATTATAGCAGTGTCATTCCCAGATTTATAATAACCTGTAGAATTTTAAAAGAGAAATCAGCCTTTGGATGTGAGATTGGTGAAGCATCATGAAAAGGAAGTACTCAAAACTTCAATCATACCTTGATCTGTGAGCCACAGAACAAGTTGCCAATTAGAAAGAAAATAAGCAAATTCAAGGACACCTATAATATGTTGCTGCAAATACACATGGACATATGAAGAAATACAAAGCAGTACGTTCAACAAGGAAGATAAGTAGACAATAAAGATGCAGGATGTACATAGAAGGAAATTGTAATGGAGACAGCATGGAACCCAAATTTTTCACCTAGAGACCATAGAAGATCAGGTATTTTTTGTTTAGCAATGATGGTTTTATGACAAGTGCAAATAAAAGGAGCTTGACAAAGTTTTAACTTAGAAACCACAGAAGAAGACAACAAATTAGGTGAGTATCTTTCGTTTAGAAGTGACGGTTTTATGACAAGGTGTGAAAAACATGAGCTTACCTCTTAGAGCAAGTTGGCTCTGACAGAGTTTGCAGGAATTTAAAAAGCTGCCATCAAAAAAAGATGTGATTTCTGACAAGGATTCACTGAAGCCTTAGCAGGTGGAAACACGAGTGCAGAGGAATTTGGACAAAGGAAAGAATGAACACAAGAAATGTGAATGCCCAACAAAATAAGGATCGCACCTGGCAAAGCTGAGATAATGAGAACTGTCGATACGATCGTGGCATGTGGTATAGGCACAGATGCTAAGATGGTCCAACCTGAAATGTTGTGAAATATGGCCAACCTAGTTACCCTTCTCTGTCCTGGATTGGCAGTTGAGTACCGCTAGTTGGTAGAGGACTTTGGGTGCCCCTCCCCTCATTTGTTGATGCAGTGATGGCTGCAAGTGTTCCAAAGGTACGGGCGGCAATGGAAGACACCAAAAAATACCCAAGTTCTAAGAGATCGAGGTGGGCTGGCACACATTTAGACAGCAGATTATTGTGATAGGGCAGCCTCGCCAATGCCTGTGATGCCATGGCTTATTCAGGCATCAAGCCCCTGAATGTTCTCAGTTTGGGGCAAAGGCATCTCAGCCTATGGCCCCACATGCAGCTGATGATGGCTTCACAAGGGTTCAGCAGCGACAGCAGGTGAGGAGGTAGGATGGTGGCCTCTCAGACAGTGCTTCTGATTGTGGATGGACCTCAGTTGGCCTCTCAGACAGCCCCTGCAGCAGAGGGCAGGACAGGAGGTGACCACCCGCCGATGTCCCCAAACAGCCACCACACCCCCGTCTGCGGGAACACATACACCCCCCTACCCCACTCACCTATCCTCACCCGAGACAGCCTCCCTCTCACCTGGTCACCCCACCCCAAGACTAGACACACCATCCCATCCACCGACCCCTGCCTCCTGAGTCAGCTCACCACCCACTCACTGCCCAGCCCACCCCCACCACAAACCTCTTGACAGCACAATCCCCACCCCCCAAAAAAAAAGAAAATTCTCACCCCCCATTTCCCACCCCCAGCCTCTTCCCACAGGAGGTGGTGAGCCTCACACACCCATCTCTTCTCATCAGCGTCCCCCCCCCCCCTTCAGGCAAAAAAAAAAACAACACAGTCACTAGTGCAGTCACCCCGGCAATACGCTGCACTTTCCTCGGACAAGCACAACTCATCCCGCAAGAGTTCTTCCACAATGACCCTTGGTCCTACATGAGAGTTGTGGACCAAGTAGAGTTTTCGCTTCCTCTAGAAGTGGGAGCCTTTATGGTCCACAAGGTGAGGGGCAGTTAAGGCCCATTTATTAGCACCACTAGATGGGCCGAAGTATAGATTCTTCCTCTTTACTTCTAACTCTACGACATGGATGCCAACACAAGTGAAGGAGATTGTGAGGGACTACATAGCAAACCATGTCTCTCTATGGCTGGGAGAGGTAGGACTAGCATTACTAGCACAGTAGTGGCCGGGATGCATGATGGACATTCATCGGCATTGTGGGGCAAAGATCCCACACCTCAGCATTATTTTCAGAGCTTCTCCACTATAAATATTACCGATGGATGTAATCAACTGGACACTCGCACAAGCTACCCAATTCTACCAGACCACTAAGTCATGCCTCTTAGCCTAGCTTACGGAGGCCCTTGTAGTAGTGCAAGGGGCAACCATCAACCCCCTTCTCCACCCTAGGTCCACCATGGGGGGATGTAATTTTCCCTCTAGGCTTGCTACGAAGTGCATGTGCATGCCTCACAGTTCCTCTTCTTCATCAGCTTCTTCTATGTCGAACAAATGCCTAGAACAAATGCCTATTCTTGAGAAACCCTGCACCCGCAGTTTGCGTTTTTTGCGTTTCTGCATTTTGCGTTTAGGGTTTGCAGCCCCAAAAAGGGGCGTCATCCTAGACTGACTATGCCTATTTATAGGCCACTCTCTCATTCATTCCTTACAGCTCATTCACTCAGTTAGTCACCTCTTCTCTCCACTACCCTCACACCCCTTCAGGAGGACATTGAGGTTCGTGGTTCGTGGCTGTCTTCATCATCTTCCTTGTGCTACAGCACCCTTATTCCCTTGTATCACATTCACTCCATGACTCAGGTCTTCATCATTCCATTCATCAAAGTTTCTTCTCTCTTCTCTTCTCTTCTCCATGTTTGCCAAGTTCACTCCGTGTTCCTCCCCGCAAACCCTGCTGTCTCATTGGTACGTCATCTTTTGACATGGTATCAGAGCTGGATCTGCTCAAACAACGGCAAAGATTCTCCACTCCAGTGAAGGCAAAGATCGGTGGCGGGTTCGGCATCCACTTCCCTTCTTCTTCCATTGCATCAAAATCTTGTTTTTCCAGATTTCAATCTCTTACTGCTAGTCGCATCCTCCTCCCACTAGCAGCTCACTTCCAGCCTTTCCACTATCCTCCCACCCCTTGAGGCGGACATTGCGATTCGTGCTTCACACTGCTCTCACACCCCTTGAGGCGGACATTGCGGTTCGTGGTTCATGGTGGCTGACCTCTTCCTTCTTCAGCAAGGCACACTAGTACCATGGTGTCTCCCCCAACAGATTGCCCTTCTACTGGGCGTTCCTACTGCGACACGAACGGTCATCCCACCAAAGATTGCTAACTTCGACCCTTGCTCCCCACCCGACGGAGTATATGCGTCTTCCACCAGGCACTCCTTGTGCCACCTCTCCTTTCTGGGCCACAGAGATCGTTCTGCATCGGCTATCAGAGTACTATGCTCAAGGCACTAAGACGCATCCAATGCGCACTAAGTCCTTTCGAGCACATGGAGGATTGATTGGCGCTACAACCTCTTGGAGATCGTCACAATGCCAGCGGTAATCTTCTCCCACTTATTTTTAGGTATAGTGGCTTCCACGACCTACGGATCTGCAATCCGCTCCATCGAGAGACAATGTGTAAGAAACTAGGAATAAGGACTTAGTGTAAAAATAATATTGATATTATGCCATGTCACACTGACATTGGTATAAAAGGAGAGGACATGTAATTTTTCACATCTTTTTGACACATTAATACAATTACTGTCATTCTCTCCCATCTTGCTCACAGCTTCCATGGCTTCTCTCTTTCCTGTCTTTCTCTCTCCAAATCTAGTCTTTCTCTCTCCTCGTCACTCTTCTTCTCTCTCTTCCTGCAGTATTTTTCTCTCTTCTACAGTCTTCTCTCTCCTCTTTCTCTCTCTCTAGTTCACTCTCTGACAAGTGGTATCAGAGCATTGGTCTTTGATCCATTTTTCCTTCTATTTTTCAGTCCTATTTTCCTTCATCAAAATCAATTTCAGACAAGTATTGTACAAGATAGTGACTAGTGGAGTGATGCAAACCATCTACAGTTAGTAAGAGACTACATCTAGAGATATCCAAGGTCAGATATGACGGAGGATGGCTAAAGTGGCAAGTCGTCATCAAATTTCATGCAAAACTGGAGGTAACTAGGGTAAAGGAGAGTTAACCGGGCTTAGTTTGAGGTTAAACTCCAGTTACTTTTCAAAAGGGAGCTTCTCTTCTCTCTCTTCCAAGCTTTTGGCTGAAGCTTCAATGGTGGCTGCCAAAAAATCTTCCAAGTTCTCTCTCTATTGATCATTTCTCACAATTAAATCATGGAGCAATGATTCCTTATCATCTGAGCTTCAAGTTGAGTATCCTAGTCAGGTAGCTAATGCAAAAGATGGAGCAGCATGAAGCCCAAAATTTACACCAAAAAATGCGTTGATTTTCCTGCTCTCAATCTCTTCCTAATCTGCTCAAGATCTTCTATAGATTGATTACTTGCTTTGAAGCACTTCATCAGGCTCTATTTCAGCAACCTCCAGCTGGAGGGGAACTCTAATCTTCATCTCCTTTGTTCAAAACCCTAAAACACAGCAGGGCAGCCATAGCCACAGACCTGGAAGCTCAAATTTCTTCAAATTTTGGGCTTCTCCGACCTCCAAGGTTTCTCTAGTACTATGTACAAGTCGGATAGACTTCAAGATTGAAGACATTGTAGAGATTTCAGCTCGTGGAGGGCATTGGAGCTCAAATTGAAGGATTATTTTGGGGCTTTTCTTCAAGAGGCTTGAATCTTTAGTATTCAAGTATTCAAGCAAGCCCGGAGCATTGATTCTTCACGAATTTGATCATATTGGAGCTGGTATAGACTGATTCTATGGATATTTCAAGCTTTATGATGGATTTATGGTGGATTTTGAATAATTCTTCCATCAATGGAATTGGAGCCGACATCTATCATCTTCTTCAAGCTTAATTGAGGTATTTCTTTTACTTAATCTCTGAAACCTCTCAATAATCCACTTGCTAATACTTTTCCACTTATTGATGGGAGATTATTGATCGATTAATTCTCTGAATTGATCAATAGATCAGAGATTAGTGTTATTCCTCATTAATCTCAGCCTATTCCATTGAATTTCAGTCTTGATTCAACCATTACTTCATCATAGATATCATTTGCCAAGTTTGATGCATAACCTTGACTTGTTTTGATTGAATTATTTTGTCCAAGCTGAAATATTGTAAAAGGATAAGTACTAGCAATCAATGAGTCACTGAATTGCATTGGTAAGATCCTTTCCCTATCCAAACCTTCAAGATTTTATTCAATTGCATCTCATGAAAGGGGCTGAATGAATATTTCAGAAATTCATTTCATGTTGATTGATTAGATTAGCAAGCTACTGCCATGTTGATATACCCACCGAGGAAAAAGGTGGATGCCGGGAGAGATAGTGGGACAAAAGAGAGGTGACCCTCCCTCACTATCAAAGATCCCGAAGGGATGCAACCAACCGACTCGGGGGAAACTTTGCCCACCTCCCAGTGATTCGGAGCCCATGTAGGAAGCTTGTCATTCCATTTTATCCCTCACACAAGTACAGCGAGTGGAGAATTGAAGATTGAAGACTTTCCAAAGACTCAAGTATCTTCAGGATCAAAACAAGGTAAAACAAGGATTTTACAAGGCACTACAGGGAATTTACAAGTAGTTACAAGTACACCCTTCATTACTGAAGTACAAGTGCAGGTACAACAGGGTACCCACAGGTCCTATTCAACCTTCTATAGAGTTTGGTAACCATTTGGGATTACTATCTTACCTTACAGGGTCAAAACAGGGCACTTACAAGTTAAAACAGGGTGCAGGCCTAGACAGTTCAAACTCAGAAATCAAGTTGCAGAATTTTCTGTCCTAAATCTGTTATACCATGCTATAGCTCATCTCAAAGAGGGCATTCTTGGCTTCGATTTGAACTAAAAAGTTTTGAAATCGAAGTTCCCTAGCAAAATTTATAGCCATTTTTCTGACAAGGGGTACTGCAGGACTGCACTATTATGGCAGGACACAAGGGTAAATATAAAGTCCAAGAAGATTATGCTCAGCAAATCAGAGATTCCATGTTGGATAATGCACCTCAAGAGAGCCCTGAAGAGCCTCAACAACAAGGAGAAGTTAGTATATTCAATAATACCTTGTGCATACATGAACAAAGACATAGGGAACGTCATGAGGCCATATTATCAAGAATGGAGCAAATGGTTTTGTCTACTGATCAAATGAAGTCTTCCATTGAGAAGTTATTAGATTCAACGACTCAAACAAAGACTTCTATTGATAAGTTGGTGGAATCTAATGCTCAAATTATGGCACAATTCTCCCAATGGATGCAAATGCAAATGAGATCCAAAGAAGCTAAGAAGAAAGCTTATTCAAACAGTGAGCCTTCAGTCCCACTTCAGCCATCTAACCAAAATAGTCATGGTCATGGGATTATTGGAAGAACAGGCATCCCAAATAGCCAATATGAAGTAGGTGAGACTTCACAACAGCATGATGACTATTTGGGCAGTTTGAATGGAGCTAACTCTTAAGCTTTTGGGCTGAATACTCAAATTCCTAGGGGTCCTCTACAAACAGGAAGATTGCATAATGGTTCTCAGCCACCTATTGGGAGATTTTCACCTCAATTTGGGGGTTCCATACATGGTACTCATGATCAGTCTATTTTGGAACAGCAACCATTCCATGAAAGAGAGCTAAAGGACAAGATTGTTCTAGCCAAATTTAATGGTCAGTCATCTTTACCATCTGATTTAGAGGAGTGGACCTCTAAGATGGAATCCTACTTTGACATATTCCCTAAAACTGATGACATGAAGAATTGCTTCCTTGCATTTGGAGGAATTTGCCCATACTTGGTGGAGGTATATAAAAAAAGAAAACATACTTGTAGAGAATTGGGAAGCTTTCAAGGCACTTATAGTTGAACTATTTGCCTCCTCTCTTGAAAAAGAGAAATTGGCACGGAGATGGTATGGTTTGGAACAAAGAGGCCTAAGTGTAAGAGAGTACACTAACCAATTTCTCAACCTAACCATGTATGTAGAAAGCATCGGTGATGAGACTAAGCTCCACAAGTACATGTATGGTTTAGAGCCATCTTTATCAGCTGATGTCATGGCACAAAATCCTACTTCCCTCTTTAAGGCTATTGAGCTTGCGAAGCGCTATGGAAGAAAATATAGAAGAGAATCTTCATTTTAGCCTGGTTTTGGACAGCCAAGGACTGTTTTTAAACAAGGGCAAGTTGGTAACACTTATGGCAGCAATCATGTGCCAAATGGGAGCTTAAGGGTACCAACTTATCCACCATTCAATGCTTCTAAACCTCAAAGTAATTTCAGGACAGCAAACAGTCCTAGAGTTGACTTCAAACAAGGGGACAGCAAGCCTAAATCCATTTCAGCCAACATGAATCCTAAGTCTATTCCTATGGATCTTTACAAAGAAAGAAAGGAGAAAGGCTTATGTTTCAAGTGTGGGAAAAAGTATACACCTGATCATGCCTCAAAGTGTGTATACAAACATGTCAAGCCCAAGCTTCATAGTATGTTAGTCTTTGAGGATTTTGAAGATGAGATGGATGAAGCTAATGCAATTGCACTTAATGATGAAAATGAAAATCTTGAGGAAGAAGTTGGGCAAGAGTATTTCTATGATCCAGCCGACTCTTTTCCTTTTAATCCAGGTGGAAATGTTCCTTTTGATCCGGGTGGGACTTGTCATGAGTCACTTACTGCCACTAATTGTTCTATTTTCATGGATACTTGGACAGGACCTAAGAGCCCTAATACACTCCGTATGAAGGGAAACATTTGTGGAAAGCCAGTGTTCATTCTGATAGGCATCATGGACAAGCTGAATTGTATTCCCACAGATTTACAGCAGCCCATTAGAATTCAAGTGGCCAATGGTAAAGAGGAAATCAGCACACAGATATGCCCACAGGTTTCTTTACAACTGGCTGAAAATTTTGAAGCAAAAGTAAACCTGATCACTTTGGAAATGGGGCCTATAGACATTGTACTCGGTTGTGATTGGTTGATGATATTAGGCATGATCACTATGGATTTCTCACAGTTGTATATGGAGTTTATCTTCAATGGACAGCTTATCCATTTACAAGCAAGATCACTATGGATTTCTCACAGTTGTATATGAAGTTTATCTTCAATGGACAGCTTATCCATTTACACGGAATTCCTAGTAGATCAAATTTTCAGCTTATTACCATTCAACAACTCAAAAGGGAGTACAAGAGGCGCTCACAAATATTTGTTTTGCATTTGAATAAAGAGATGCAAGACCAGCCCAATAATTCAACAAACCATCCAGCCTTGACAGCTCTTCTTGAGGAGTATAGCAATTTGTTTGAGGTGCCTATTTCATTGCCTCCCAAGAGAGCAGTAGATCACCCCATTGATTTGGAGCCCAACTCAAAGACAATCAATAAGCCACCTTATAGATTATCAAAGTATGAACGAGAGAAAGTAGCCAAGCAAATCAAGGAACTTCTTGAGATGGGATTCATTGAACCAAGTTCTTCACCTTATGCATCTCCAGTTCTGTTAGTCAAAAAGAAAGATGGATCTTTCAGAATGTGCATTGACTACAGGGATCTTAATAAGATCACAGTGAAGAACAGGTATCCGGTACCCAGGATTGATGATTTGCTTGATGAGCTCAAGGGGGCTCGATTCTTTATGAAGATTGATTTGAGGTCCAGGTATCATCAGATTCGCATGCGAGAGGGTGACGAAGTCAAGACTGCTTTCAGAACTGATCAGGGGCTCTATCATTTCTTAGTGATGCCATTTGGGCTTACAAATGCTCCAGCTACCTTCCAAAGCCTGATGGATAAGATTTTATAGCCTTTCCTCTTTCAGTTTGTCTTGGTATTCTTTGATGACATTTTGATCTACAATAAGACTTTTCAGGATCACTTGGCACATATGAGAAGGGTTTTTTATGTTTTGAGACATCACAGGCTTTTTGCTAAGGAGAAAAAGTGTTCTTTCATACAAACTGAAGTGGAATACTTGGGACATATTGTCAGTGAAAAAGGAATACAGACTCATCCGAAGAAGGTGCAATGTATAAAAGATTGGCCAACACTTACTACTACTACTTCTCTTAGAGAATTCCTTGGTTTATCTTCATTTTATCGCCGATTCATCAAGCATTATGCGGCCATTGCAGCTCCTTTGACTGATAGGTTGAAGAAAGAGGCTTTCTTTTGGAATGCTCTTGCAGATAGTAGCTTCAACCAATTAAAAGGACTCCTTACCTCTACTCCTATCTTAGTATGCCCGAACTTTTTCAAAGAATTTACCATACAATGTGATGCTAGTGGCCATGGCATTGGGGCTGTTTTGTTACAGGAGCATGGAGTGATTGCCTTTAAGAGCCGTAAGCTTATAGATAAAAAAATAGCCATGAATGTTTATGACCATGAGATATTGGCTATCTTACATGCAATTAAGAAGTGGTACCATTACTTGTATGGCAGCCAATTCAGAGTACACGGTGATCACAGGGTTCTTAAGTATTTCCTTACTCAGTCCAATCTTACTCCTAAGCAGCGTCGGTGGGTTGCTACACTACAAAATTATGATTTTGACATCACTCATACGAGGGGCAAAGACAATATAGTGGCTAATTCTCTTTCTCGTATGTGGGCTTGCAAAGTTTCAACTATGACTAAATTGTATAATGATTGGATTGAAGAATTACAGGAGGCTTATCTTCTGGATGAAGAATTCAGCCATATTTTTCAAAAATTACAACAAGGTCTTATGGAAGAAAACTCGTATTATCAATTCAAAAATGGCCTTATTTAGTTGAAAGGCAAGATTATTATTCCTTCTACCTCTTCCTTTACACAGAAAATTATGGAGGAACTACATTCTTCGCCTTTAGCTGGACATTTAGGAGTTTTCAAGACCTGTGACAAGATCAACAAAAGTTTCTATTGGAAATGACTGTGGAAAGATGCCAAGGACTTTGTTATGAAGTGTATGCCTTGTCAACAAAATAAGGACAGCACCCATAAGCCAGGAGGTTTGTTATAGCCATTACCTATTCCTACAGGTAAATGGACTACTACCAAGAAGGGATGGAATAGTATATATGTGGTAGTAGATAGACTCACCAAGGCAGCCCATTTTATTCCAACAAGATTCAGTTTACTGCCTCTCAAGTGGCCAGTCAGTTTATGGAGCAGATTTTTAGACTACATGGATTACCGCAAGTGATTGTTCATGATAGAGACTCAAAGTTTATGAGAAACTTTTGACAGGCGGTATTTACATCTATGGGCACTAAATTGGCTCCATCTATGGCCTATCATCCAAAAACTGATGGACAAACAGAAAGAGTCAATAAATGGTTGGAGACTTATCTTCACCATTTCTGCTATGATGTTCAAACCTCATGGGATTCTTGGTTACGCTTGGCTGAGTTTGCTTATAACAATTCTACCCACGCTAGTATTGGAGTTTCACCCTTTGAGGCTTTGTATGGTTACGATGTGCCCTTACCCACAATCATCTTTAATGAAAGGATCAATCCTCATGGGAAGGAAGAGTTAGAAAGAATGCAAACCCTTCTTCAGCCATGCAAGATGAATCTTAGGAAAGCTCAAGACCAAATAAAGATGTATACTAATGAGAAGAGGCGGCCTTTAGAGTTCCAAGAAAAAGAGTTGGTCTTACTGAAGGTGCCCAAGTCCACGTACTCTACATTAAAAGATGAATCTAGTAATAAGCTTGCCCACAGGTTTTATGGCCCTTACCGGATCCTTAAGCGAATTGGAGACTTGGCATACAGATTAGAGCTTCCCTCTTCCACAAAGATTCACAATGTCTTTCATGTTAATCAGCTCAAGTCTTTTTATGGTAATCCAGTGGATATAGTTGATGAGTTGCCACCTATTGATGAAGAAGGTCTTATTTAATACATCCCAGAGGCTATTATAGGTTAGCATGAGAAGAAGCTTCGATCTCGTTCTATCATGGAATATTTGATCAAATCGAGAGGTTTACCGCTTGAGGAAGCTTCTTGGAGGCCTGATTCTATATTGGATGAGTTTCCTTTCTTAAGGATACATTGGTAGCTGAAACCTATTGATTATGGAGCTAGTAATGATGCAGACAGGATCAGGATAGCAGGCTGTTTTAGAATAATTTTTATCGTGCCTAATTTTCAGAATTAAGCCATCTACATGGGCTTAAAGTACTCTTCAAGAGCTCCATTTGGATATATGGCACGCCTCATTTGGACACTTCTACTAGAAGTTATGGCAGATTTGGTCCAGCAGGGTTTGTTCACACAGCAAGCTGTCTACGTCATTTTGAGATTATCTGTTGAAGATTTTATGGCTCCATATACTTTTGAAGTATTCCAGATCATGTATATAGCTGAAACCTACTCTTATTCTTCAATTTTAGTCCATATGTTAATCATTCTTCATTCATTTTCCCATTTGTAAAGCTGTAAAAATAGAGTAATACTCTGTTCTATCCATCCTTTACTAGTCTTTCAAGTTTGTTTTTGAGGACAAAAACTTTTGGGAAGGGATGGATTGTAAGAAACTCAGAATAACGACTTAGTGTAAAAATAATATTGATATTATACCATGTCACACTAACATTGGTATAAAAGGAGAGGACATGTAATTTTTCACATCTTTTTGACACATTAATACAATTACTGTCCTTCTCTTCTATCTTGCTCATAGCTTCCATGGCTTCTCTCTCTTTCCCGTCTTTCTCTCTCCAAAATCTAGTCTTTCTCTCTCCTCGTCACTCTTCTTCTCTCTCTTCCTGCAGTCTTTCTCTCTCTTCTACAGTCTTCTCTCTCCTCTCTCTCTCTCTCTAGTTCACTCTCTAGCACAGTGATTGTTTGATACCGTCTCCTCGTCAGTTTGCTCCTTCGAGAGACAGTGGCTGCTCAACTCCTTTCTCTTCTTCGGCTACCCAGCCTGCTCCACTGAGAGACAACGACTATTGCCTACCTCTTGCTCATTCTAAGCCCCATCCTCGACTACTCAGGTTCAAGAGGCTACCTCTGGGAGCTCTTTGGCACCCCAGATACCTTATTCAGCACGATCGGCAGCACTTCCTTCGTCATTAGACATTTCGAAGTCCGTGATCCATGAGTTTTTGGATTCCCTATCTACTTCGAAGGGGGATGTTATTTCTTTGCCCTTGGAGGGGGCATCTACTTCTTCTTCGACTTCAGCGGTGGCCCCTTCACCTCCCACCTCAGAGGGGAAACCTACTCCATATGAAGTTCTTCACCCATCCTCTACTTTCTTGGGGTGGCTGTCTTCGATTAGTCATCTCTTCTACTGATACTCAGGATCTTCAGGTACCACCTAGATCGGGACCTCAGAGATTCAGCCGCGACTTGATGACGAGGCCTTCGTATTCCTTCCAGCATGGATACACGGAGCTAGTGGCTTTTCCCGAGGTTGAGTTTCAAGTTCTCCAGTTCACTCTGTCTACTGTTCTTTACTGCAGGTTCCCTTTCCGATGGAAATCTTGGATCTTAGGGATCCTCTACATCTTGCTTCTCTTCTCTTCTTGCCTTGGTCACTTGGTCAACATGGAGCCAACTCCCAATATGGAGTACGGGCATATCCTTATGGTTCTCCGCACCACACAAAGTCCGACATTCCTCCTATGCATTGCATGTTTTCATCATCTTTGTACTAGGGTGCTTGGGCAAGTGAACAATTTTCCCACGAGGAACACTCTCCAAGTGACACTTGCTGCATGAGCATTCTTTGGCATGTAGCATTGCATCTCCACCTCACTCTTCTCATGTTCCCCTTTTTGGGCCTGAGAGGAGGTGTTGAGAAACCCTTCACCCGCAATTTATGTTTTCGCGTTTCTGCGTTTTGCATTTAGGATTTGTTTAGGGTTTGCAGCCCCAAAAAGGGGCGTCATCCTAGACTGACTATGCCTATTTATAGACCACTCTCTCATTCATTCCTTAAGGCTTACTCATTCAGTCCGTCACCTCTTCTCTCCAACCTCTCCACTACCCTTATACCCCTTCAGGAGGACATTGCAGCTTGTGGTTCGTGGTTGTCTTCATCATCTTCCTTGTGCTACGGCACCCTTATTTCCTTGTATCACATTCACTCCATGATTCAGGTCTTCATCATTCCATTCATCAGAGTTTCTTCTCTCTTCTCTTCTCTTCTCCATGTTTGCTGAGTTCACTCGTGTTCCTCCCCACAAACCCTACTGTCTCGCTGATACGTCATCTTTTGACATATTAAGAAATACCCTAACACAGAAACATAAACAGAAACCGTACGACAAAGCACAGACTAATAAAAGAACATAGTTAGGATTAGGGTAACTCAAAGACACTGAACACAATGAATAAATGAAGTGATATAACTACTAAATAATACGAAGCTCATGCAACAAACACACTATGCAGTGAATGAATATTGAACCTCGAACTCCTGTAGCTCAAGAATCAGGGCAAGGGTAATGAGCTGAAGAGTGTGTCGTACTCTGAACGGATCCCGAATCGCAACAAGGCAACCTTCGGATGTCAAACAACAACAAACACAGCAGTGAGAAGTTGGATCTTATGCAGACAGCAGTGAGATGAGAGAAATACTAAAAACACAGACAGGACAGCCTACAAGAGAGAGAAATACTAAAAACGTAGGCAACAAGTAAGAGAAAGACTCAAAAAGCAGGCAGGACAGCCTGCAGGAGAGAGAAAGGCTAAAAACGCAAGCATGACAGCTTGCAAGAGAGAGAAATACTGAAAACGTAGGCAACAGGACTGTGATGACGTGGCAGGCTGTACAGCAGTAAGTCTGCACAGGAATAGCAGTCGCCTACCTGAAATCAGCTCCAAACTGCGTGAAGAGGGCTCGAAATCAGACGCCAACTAATGGAGACAGCAATGGACAGCTTCAGCTGAGATGCCCTCCACGAACGAGGTGTGGATAGCAAGTTGAAACACTTGAAATCTGCAAAAACGAGATTGAGGGAAGAGTGGAAGGCTGGCTGCCAATTTATAGAAAATTAGGATTCTAGATGCTCTCCCACTTAACTCTCTCGATCCGCTCCCCATTTTAGGGTTTTGGCTAAAATAAGTCTAAAATAAGCATGTTTTGGGGCTGTTTAAGTAACTAAGTGCATTTCTTAGCACAACACTCTCTCTTAATCCCAAAATAGAACTAGAAAAGTAGGCCAACCTAAATTTTGATTTACCCCAAGGCGTCCCATCCCAAAGTAGCCAGGGCATCGGACAAATGTTATGCGTCGACTGCCCAGTGGCCTACCAAGACTACAGAGACGATGGTTATCTTACCAAGGGAGCCCAAGTGATCACCCCACAGAGGCGAGGACATCGGACCAAGGATGCACGTCAGCTGCCCAAGGGCCTACCAAGGCCTACAAAGGCGGATGGATACAACAATGGACTGTGTTGGTTGTATTTTGGTTTTTTTTTTTTTAACGTTTTAAAAATACATAAGGAATATAGGGAAAGCGGCCGATTAAGTGACAGATAGGAAAGGATAAAGAGAGTTTTAAACCCAAGTCATTCACAAAACAAGCAAGCCAATCCCTCGCACTGACTAGGATAAGTACTTAACGATGATAAATGTGTGTATGTGTGTACCAATCATGTGGTGAATATATGTAGAGGCAAAAAAGATGATGGTGGACTTAGCAAGACAAGCAAAGCAAGGGTAGGAAAACTGCCTTTTAGAAGAACTGCCATGTGTTATGCCACAAATATGGTGGATCCTAGAGTCGACCACTCCAAAAGACTGAAGAGAGATAAATGCGCGCAGGTGCATGTTTACATGAACAGAATACCAATGCATAGGGTAATGCAAAGGGAGATGCAAGATGACATGCTTATGCAATATGCTATGCAACGGTGCCACTTGGGCAGTGCCCTCACAGGGAATTATTCACTTGTCCAAGTACCCTTTTACAATCATGTCATCCTGACAGTGCGGATGAAGTTACAAATGTCCATAATGCAATACAAAAGAATAAATGAATGTAATGTCTAAAAAATGTAAGCATCATCATTGTCACTATCAAGAGTAGAAGCCGCCCCCTCTCAAAGTGAAAGGGAAAGCAAGAAAGAAGCACCCTCTCCCCGTCAAGCTGAAAAAGTAGAGGAGAGTGTACCCAAGCCGATCCTTGGTAGAAGGTACTGAAGAACCGGCCGGATGACCGCTTCGGTCAAAATGTCTACAAAATTATCTGATGAAGGCACGAACTCTAGGCAAATAGTGCCTAGCTCAACCTCCTCTCTTGAACCCTAATTTTCTATAAATTGGCAGCCAGCCCTCCACTCTTCCCTCAATCTCGTTTTTGCAGATTTCAGGTGTTTCAACTTGCTGCCCACATCCCGTTCGCGGAGGACATCTCAGGCGAAGCTGTCCATTGCTATCTCCATCAATTGGCGCCTGATTTCAAGCCCTCTTCACGCAGTTTGGAGTTGATTTCACTCAGGCAACTACTATTCCTGTGCAAACCTGTTGCCATACAACCTGCTACGTCATCACAATCCTGCTGCCTATGTTTTCAGTCTTTCTCTCTCCTGTAGGCTGTCCTGCTTGCGTTTTTAGTCTTTCTCTCACCTGCTGCCTAAGTTTTTAGTCTTTCTCTCTCCTGCAAGCTGTCTTGCCTACGTTTTTAGTCTTTCTCTCACCTGCTACTTGCGTTTTTAGTCTTTCTCTCTCGTCACTACTGTCTGCATCAGATCTAGCTTCCCACTGCTGCGTTTGCTGGTGTTCAACATCCGAAGGCTGCCTTGCTGCGATTCGGAATCCGTTCAGAGTACAACACACTCTCCAGCTCATTACCCCTACCCTGATCCTTAAGATACAAGAGTTCAAGGTTCAGTATTCATTCACTGCATAGTGTGTTTGCTGCATGAGCATCATATTATTTAGTAGTTATATCACTTCATTTATTCACTGTGTTCATTGTCTCTAAGTTACTCTCACCCTAACTGTGTTCTTTTATCAATCTGTGCTTTGTCGTACAGTTTTTGTTTATGTTTCTGTATTAGGGTATTGGCAAACACTAGCTTGTCCCATGAGTATGCACCTAGCATCCTAGAATGTGAACAGCCTCCACAATAGTGGGGTGCATAGTTTGAGAAAGCTAATAGTGACACAAGAGCTAAAACTAGCTCTTAGTGGACAAGTTGACATCTTACTTCTCCCAGAGCATAAGATCAAATAGTAGGGTGGGAAGATATTCCCGAGCAGGTCATACACTTTTCCTGTTGAAGCCCACAACAAGGTGGAGCACATACCTCTATTGGCCTAAGTTTGACAACTTGTGTGCGAAACCATGGGAAGATGGTAGCAAGCAAAGTCCTATGGATTAGACTTGACTTGGGGTCTCGTGTCTTAGGGACCTCAATGTCTATGCTCCAATCCACACATACATCAGTTTTTAGATGAAGATTGCAACAAGTCTTCACGAGGTGGACTATTGGATTGTTGGAGGAGACATCAACAATCTAAACACCTTAAAAGATTAGTAGGGCCACTGAAACCAACCTTCCTCCTTGAAGATAGTGGTAATAACTTGATTAATCAACAATCACATCTAGCATAAAATTCACATAAACTGAACATACACATTTTACCTCTTAATTCTTGGACAATGGAGAGCCTGTTGGCCCCAAAACTAGCACCCCTTGCAATACTCCTTTAACTTCTGTTGCAAATAGATGGAGTATAACTGAGATTCTCTGATCTCCTCCACTAATCCAAGTGCCTCCTGCTATCAAAACTGACCAAAAAGCCTTCAAACCAATCAACCCGTTGGTTTGCTTGGGAATTAGCCTCCACCCTGCTTCTTGAAAGACAAATTTGTTAGAGCTCAGCTAGTGAGCAGCAGTTCAAGGAGTGTGTTGGTATACAAAGAATAAAATGTATTTATACTTAGGGCACATAAGGGTGCATTCACATATACAACTAAATAATGTACGTGTACTATACACGGAGGTGAAAAAGGGCCTTTATCCCAACAACCTCCCACTTAAAGGTCCGAAGTGAAACTCTAACCAACGTGATTAGACCATCTTCCAAAATCTATCTGATAAAGTGATATCGCACATCTATAAGCTTTGTGCGTGAATGATACATGGCATTCCTAGCCAGATACACAGCACTCTCACTATCACATCCCAACACTACACTACCAATAGACATGCCGAGATCCTCTGCAAGTCTACTCGACCATATAGCTTTCTTAGAAGCTTCAGTAGTAGCTGATATATATTCAGCTTTAGTAGTACTCACTACTACGATGTTCTGTAACATAGAACACTAAGAAACGGCCCCACCAGCAACACTGTAAAGATATATCCACTAGTGGACCTACGAGTGTCCAAGTCACCTACCATGTCGGCATCACAGTAACCCTACAAACTAAGTGCACCCTACCCATAGCAAATACACTTTCTTTGTGTACCCTTTAGGTATCGAAGAATACACTTGACAGCCTCCCAATGTGTTTTGCCAGGATTTAACATAAGCCTCCTAACAACTCCCACTACATAAGCAATGTCTGGACGAGTAGCAACCATAGCATACATAAGAAAGCCACAAGCTGATGCATAAGGGACTCCCTTCATAGCATTTGCTTCCACGTCATCTTTTGGCCTATTGGCTTTATTAAGCTTAAGGTATGGAGGTCAGGGCATCCCAAAAGGCTTAGCTTCAGCCATGTTAAATCTGTCCAGTACCTTTTCAATGTACTTTTCTTGAGATAAAAACAGCAATTTCTGCATTCTATCCCTGCGAATTCTCATGCCCAATATACGCTCTACATTCCCCAAATCTTTCATGGAGAAAGCTGATTTCAGCTAATCTTTGAGAGTATCCAAGCTAGTCTTTCATTTCCCAGCTCGCAACATATCATCCACATACAAAACAAGTATGATGGGGCTGCCATCTGTATCCTTTTTTCATGTACAAACAATGATCTGCATGGCTGCGTGTAAACCCATGAGAGAGTATGAAAGTGTCAAACTTTTAGTACCACTGCCATGGTGCTTGCTTCAGCCCATACAAGCTACATTTTAGTTTACACACCATCTATTCTTTTCCAAGAACTACAAAGCCCTCGGGTTGTTTCATGTAGATCTCCTCATCAATATCACCATGCAGAAAGGCTGTTTGCACATCCATATGGTACAGCTCTAAGTCCAAGACAGCAATGAGACCAAAAAGCACACGTAGAGTGGTCATCTTCACAACAAGTGAGAAGACCTCTTGGAAGTCAATCCCTTCCTTTTGTGCATACCCTTTGGCAACCAGTCTTGCCTTGTACTTGGGTTTCCCATCAACTGTCTTTACTTTGTAAACCCATTTATTTGGAAGAGACTTCCTTTCTTTGGGCAACGACACAAGATCCCAAGTTTCATTAGCATACAGAGATTTAATCTCTTCCTGCATAGCTAGCTCCCACTTACTGCTGAATTTGCATAACTTGGCCTCCTTATATGTAAGAGGCTCACCCTCATCTATAAGCATTACATAATGCAAGGAGGGGTCATACCTATGTGGTTACCTTCTTACGCGTGTAGACCTGTGTACCCAATGATCTACATTTTCAAGAATTGGGTCTACATCTGGAGGTATGTCATTTTCAACATTTATTAGCTGCTGCAAGCCATTTTCAGCATGTTGTTCATGCTCTACAGCACCTTCATTTTCATAATCAGCAAGTCTATCTTGTTATCCATGACCTCCTTGTGCTTCTATTTGCTGTCCATCATCATATGGCTCAAAAATAACTGGCTGATCATCAATTTCAGTCTGTGGTACAGCATCATGAGGCTCATCATCTGAAGTAATAGGTGGCTGAATTCTGAAATTTGACCTTTTTCATATCTTCATTAGAGGCTAAAATACCTTTCAGCAATTTTACCTCATTAAACACAACATTATGGCTGCCAATAATTTTCTTGGACTAAGGTAACCACACTCTGTAGCCAAATTTACCCTCATCACTATAGCCCATGAAAATGCCTTTGGTGGATTTTGGGTCAAGTTTGTTCCTCAGCTCATCTCTAACATGCACAAAAGCATCACAACCAAATATGCGTAAATGGTCATATGAGGCCGATTTGCCAGACCAAACCTCCTCACGGATGCCATTATTTAAGGACCTGTTTGGAGAGCAGTTGCAAATGTGAACCACCGTTTTAAGTGCCTCTCCCCAAAATTCATGAGGCAGATTAGCAGTGGACAGCGTGCACCGCACTCTTTCACATAATGTCCTATTATATCTTTTAGCCACCCCATTTGAAGAAGGGTTGTAAGGAGTTGTAAGCTCCCTCTTAATTCCATGCAAGTCACAAAAGAACTTGAATTCAAAAGATGTGAACTCACCCCCATTATTAGTTCTCAAGCATTTCAGCTTTCCACCTTTCTGAGTGGTCACAAATGCATGAAAAGTTTCAAAGCTTTTCTTTTTCAACAGATAAACCCAAATCTTCCTGGAAAAATCGTCAATGAAAGAAACAAAATATGCAGCACCACCCAACGATTTCATGGGCATACTACATACATCAGAATGCACTAAGTCCAAGACATTTGACTTACAAGAGATACCAAAGTAAAAGGAATTTTTCATTTGCTTTCCAAACTAACACTCATTACAAAAGTCAAGTTTAGAGCCTTATCCATCAACCCTCTTCAAAGAGGTAAGGGCATCAAGTTCTTTCTGGCTCATATGGTATAATCTCTTATGCCACAACTCCAAATGACAACCAATTTCAGCAACTACAAGAAACTTGCCATTCAAAGCTTTACAGTGCAAACAATACAAAGTGCCATTCTTGGTTCCTTTTGCAATCAGCATGAAACCCTTTTTCAATTTCCACAAACCACCACCAAACAATATAGTATAACCATGTAAGTCAAGCTAACCAATGGATAGTAAACTCTTTTTTATGCCAGGCACATATCTGACATCTTTCAACACAAGCTCTTGCCCATTACTAAAGACAAGTGTATAGTGCCAATCCCATCAATGCTACAAGCATGGTTATTTTCAAGGTACACTTTTTCATAACTCCCTGCATTGAACATAGCAAAACACTCCAAGCAAGGACTTACATGGAAAGAGGCACTAGAGTCTACAATCCAAGTCTGAGTGACACCATCATTAACTGACAAAAGTGCATCAATCACATTAGTCTTGGTAATTTGCATATCTTGCATGTAACATACAAGGGCATCATAATCAACTGCATATAATACATCAGTCTTTGTATCCAAAAGCTCCTCTATGACTACACTGGAGGCCACATTGGCCTTTTCCTTGCCTTTGATTGCCTCAGATGCATTTGTCTTATCCTCTTTCTTCTTTTTGTCTTCTGCATTCTTCTTTCTCTCTTGTTCCTTCTTGTAGTTCTGCAATCAGGCTTCTTGTGGCCCCTTCGACCACACTGATAGCAAGTAATGTCACTCTTTTCCTTTCCTTTGCTCTTGCTTTTGTTTCTCTGTCCAACATTTGCATTTTTCTTTTCAGCCCTGCCTCTTACAATATAAGCTGAGTTGTTGCCTTCTCCACTAGACATAAGTCTAATTTCTTCATTCAAGATTGAACCTCTCACACCATCATATGAGAGATTGGGGTTATTACTGAGAGAAACCACCAAGGTCTCCCAAGAATCAAGCCGTGTCATGATCAAAAAAATCGCCCTCAACTTATCATCAAAATCCAAATTTGCATCCTTGAGCTGATTTAAAATGCCAATAAATGCACTCAAGTGCTCAACTGCAGGTTGTGACTCATCCAGTCGCATATTTACCAACTTACGCATTAAATACACCTGATTAACAAGTGTGGTGATCTCATAGGTAGTTTTCAGCTTCTCTCATATTGCATAACATGTAGCTAAACCTTTAATGTTTGTCAAAATGTCATCAGTGACACCCATCTTTATGTAAGCCACAGCCTTTTTGTTAACTCTGGCCCAATCTGCATCAGACATTTGTGTGGGTTTATCTTCCTGCAAAGCATCCTCACAATCCTTTAAGAACAATATGCCCTACATACGGTCTTCCCAAAGGTTACAGTCATGACCATCAAACTGTTTGATTTCCATCAAACTCTTGATGTCTAAACTGGAAGAAGTTGCAGCTATTTTTATCACGAACACAAGAATAAATGCATTAAACTGCAGAAGCAAAAGTTGAACCAGTAAAATACACTGATGTTCTTTCTCAAACAGTAATAAGTCTCTACTGTTTATACATAAATCAGCCACCACACGGGTAAATACTGCAGAAATTTACCAAATTCTGCACAAAATCCCAAAATTCCGGGTCCAACAATGCATAAATGTCAGCCAATTTGTCCCAACTGAGTAAAATTTCATCAAAATATGAAAAGCCCCAATTTTTTTGGGGTCCAATGTCAAGAAATTTTACTTGAAAGAGCAAAAATCTAACAAATTTGGCAAAATCCCCAATTTGACTGAGGTCAACACGCACAATGTTAGCAATTTCTAACACGAATGTCATTGCCATGCCTAGATGAGATCAAAACTGGAAAAACCCCCAAATTTTCCAGACTAGATATCACAACTCTATAGAAACAGAATTTGTATCCTTTTTCATTAATTTGTCTATATAATGATTTATTAAATTTGTTTCCTTTGCACTAATTAAATATAAAGAAAAGTGCATTGGAGCTGGCCACTGATGAGTGGTCACAGGTTATGGTGGACCCACGCGGTGGGTTAGAGAAAAGATAGATCACACTTCCACCTATATGGCTCGATTGGACGCCTGTGACCAAAACTCACGCATATCAGGGTTAGACTCGCACACAGAAAGAATTAATGCCTTGAAGTGTGGGCTAGATCCGCCAGAATAGACAGTTATAATCAACAAGATGGCATGATCATGAAATGCTTGTACAAAGTGCATGTGTGGGCTGAAAGCTTGAAATGCACATTTCTTTGCATAGGAAAGTCACATGAAGATTCTGATACCGTTTTTGCGATATACACAGAAAAAGCTTTCATATGACACCCATATTAGGGGGTCCCTAAATTTTAGGAACCTCGAATTAGCCTAAAAATGCTAGTCCTAAAAAATAGGGATGTCATTTTAAAAATAGTAAATTCTGTACTCTGACTGTGCTTACTAAATTTGGTTGTTTCTATTCTTGACAGTATTCAGCCCAAAAAGGAAGGCCATAGAGAAGAGACAAGTGTCAAGACACTTGTCACACAAGTTTCCAAGTGTCCCACCACTTGTCACATCTCATGACATGTGGTTGGACACTTGTCTTGTGCTACTCCACTTTCCCCTTTTGTACTAGCTTTTCCCTCTCCTATAAATAAGAGCTCATTTTTCTTCATTTAGCATCATTTTTCTTTGCCGTAAACTCATGTACAGCACCCACAGATAGCCAGAAACTGGCCCCATCCATCCCCATCATCATCCCCCACTTCTCCATTATCAAATTCCTCCATATTGCCTCTTCTATCACTGCTGTTTTACAGGACAGCAAGCCTGTAAATTCATTACAACACCTCCTTCTCGAGCTCTTTCTTCCATTTTAGCAACAAGAAGCAAGCCCTATCCGTATATTGCTGATCAACGATGGAGAAAGGCTGATTTCCCCTCTTTCTTCTCTCATACTGTAAAGAAATCAGTTCTTATCATTGCATAATAGATCATGCATGTGTGTTTGTACATCTTTGCTTTTACATTTTCATAGCTGAAATTTTGTGAGTAATTTTCATTTTCAGCTTTAAGTGTTCATTCTCTTCTATATTAAGTCTCAAAAACAAGCGAATTTCATAATTGTTAAGCATACTACGTTGTTCGGGGCGTTTACACTAGATTTGCACAGATTCGAAAACTGTGCTTTCACGTGCGAACCCCTGTTAAGGCAAAAGAGGAAACTTTGAAATTAAAGAAAAAAAAATTGTTTTGATTTCTTTGGAAATACTGACCACAAGGGGAGTCTGTTGACCTGCCGACTCCTCACGTGCTGGTCGCCGCTCTGTCACGCCTGGTGCCCATCCGCCTTTTGCCGCTGGTCGCAGGTCACTACAACGTCGCCTGCACTCCACACGCATGTTGGTCGTCGCGTTCCTGTGCTGCCCGCTGAACGTCACGCTCAATCGCCTACAGGTGGTCATCGCGTTACTATGCTGCCCGTTGAACGTCGTGCTCGGTCGCCTGCAAGTTGTCTTTGCAATGTCACATGCTCATGACCCATTGTGAGCCCCATCTTCTACTTGACCTGTTCGCGAGCTGACTGTCGCCTATCAATCTTGCAACTAACAGCTTATGCATGTGGTCTCGAGAAGCGCGCACAACCTATGCTCTGATATCAGTTGTTGGAGCTTAGCTAGAAGAATGAGTAGCAGTTCGAGGAGTGAACGTGACACAAAGAGAGTGTATGAAAGTACGATTAGATTTAGGTGTACCAACAATGTGTTGGTACACAAAGAATAAAATGTATTTATACTTAGGGCACGTAAGGGTGTATTCACATGTATAACTAAATAATGTACGTATACTATACACAGAGGTGAAAAAGGGCCTTTATCCCAACAAAATTAAGCCCCATATCTGATACAAGCTAGCTGGCCTCTTAAATCTCCTTGAATTTTTTAAATTTCAACTGCTGAAATTCAAATCCTAGGCCCTCAATTTTGAGTACGTATCCCAAGGTGACTGTCAAACCTTAATTTTTGCTATAAATTAGGGTTTACAACAACATAGATTTTCCAATATCTCCACCTCCGATGCCTCAAATGGCTAGATTTTGCTGAGATAACTTTGAGAGATGGCTGTAGGATGAGAGAGAATGCTATAGAGAGAGAAATTTCAGAGTTTTTATCGTAAGAAAGGCTGAAAAAATACTACTACTCTGCTCAAACAACCATAGAAGCTATCACCTACAACTTAGGACCACCAAAGAGGCTGTTATCCCCTCTTCTATGCTATCACTTGCACCAAAAGGACTTTGGGCTACTATCACTTGTATCTAGAGGGCTCCAAACTACCGTCGGCTACTATAAAACTGATCACTTGCGGCTGCAAATCATATTAGCAACATCTCCTTGGTCTCTCGCAGCCTCCTTCTCTCTAACAATGGGTGGAATATACTTCCACCAACCCCCAAAAATGTTTTTCCCACTTGCATGAACAAGTTGCTAAGTGGCAACCTCCTAATCTCATTTTCTAGCATTATCAAACGCATTAAATTAATTTTCTAGGACTACCCACCTGCATCATGAAGAATAGGTCATGGCTGCCCCAAGTGAGCAAGAAATGATGAGGGAGCTCCTTGTGCGCTAGAGAATCGCCCTGCACCTAGTCCCAATGGCCATAGAGGGAGTGGATGATGAAAGTTGGCCAAGGTCGATACTCATAGGCACTCTATGCAAAATATCATCTGACAACATGCCTTCCAAATGTGCCACCTTGTGAGGCTCCCAATGATCTGCAAAAGTGTGCTGGAAATCTGCTATATATAGCAGAAAATAGGGAGCAGCAAAAATAGCAGTTGGCCTGCTAAATCTGGCCGACATGTGCCAAATTTGACCAACTACAAGAAAAAACTGTCCGATTGCTAACACGTGGCAACCTGTGGCCAACTACTTGATTGCTAATGTGGCATCCTGCAGTAAATGCAACGACTGTATAGGCTGATCAAACTGCTGCAAGACACATACCTATCCAGGGGATGACCAAATGACCATATCTCTAACACCCCCTCTCAGATCTTAGACACAACATGAGGTTGAGGGGTTTGGAATGCTGACGAAGTAAAGCCAAGGGAAACACCTTCGTAAACAAATCTACTAGGTTGTCCTTTGTCTTGCAATAAACCACATCGATAGTCTCATCTAGAGGCTTCTCCCGAATGAAATGGTACTATACCTCAATGTGTTTTATCCTAGTATGAAATATTGGGTTTCGGACCAAGGCAATACAACTTTCATTGTCACAATGAGGTGTAGTAGGACTTATTGGGTAGCAGCCAAGCTCCTCCAACAACCGCTGAAGCCACGTTGTCTCACATGTGGTAGAAGATGCCGCTCGATCCCCCGCCTTAGTCGAAGATAAGGCAACCACGGATTGCTTCTTACTACTCCATGGAACAACACCTACACCCAAGGTAAAGCAATAACCTGTCATGGATCTCTTGTGGTTCACATTGCCAACCCAATCTGAATCACTCCAACATATAAGCACAAGATTTGAACCATCTATACCTATTGGATACAAGATCCCTAGATTGCGGGTCCCCTTCAAGAACCACAAAATCCTCAAAGCAGCTTGCCAATGTACCTCTTTAGGTTCAATCATGAACTCGGCCAACAAAACTAGAGAGTAACACAAATCAAGACGTGTTGAGAAGCCAAATCAGGGACCCAATAAGTTGTGTGTAATGGGTAGCATCTGCCAAAGGTCAATCAACATGGGTTGTGGCCTTCCAATTCGGATCCATAGGAGTCAATAGGGACTTGCATCCGTCCACCTCAAACGTAGTCAAGAGCTTCTACACATACCGCTCCTAGGAGATGAAGATGCCCAATGGAGTCTGATAGATGTCATGCCCAAAGAAGAAATGGAGAAGTCCAATGTCCATCATCTCAAACTTCTCATATAGTGCTGCCTTGGTTGCCTTGACCATTTGTACATGATAACCTATCAAAATCAAATCATCCACATAGAGCACAAACAAAGCATGTGCCCCTTCTAAAATGTGGACATAAAGCTGTGGATCGGCCATGGAGCACCAATACCCCAACCTTTGCTGGAGAAACGAGTCTACCTTCTTGTTCCAAGCATGTGGAGATTGTTTGAGGCCATAGAGGGCCTTCTTCAACCTATATATTTGTTCATCTAATGAGAAAAAGCCAAGAGGCTATAACATAGATTTCCTCCTTCAAATCACCATTGAGGAAGGCAGACTTCACATCAAGCTGATAAACCGGCCATCTCCTACGGCTAGCTAAGGCAAGGATGGCTCTAATAGTAGCCATACGAGCTGTAGGTACAAAGGTATCATGGAAATCCAACCTTGGCCGCTATGCGAAACCCTTTGCTATGAGCCATGCCTTGTGCTTATCCAAAGTACCATCATTGTGATATTTGGTCTTGAAGACCCATTTGACACCAAGCACCTTCCTATGAGCAGGTTGAGGCACACGATCCCAAGTGCCATTTTGCTCGCTAGCATCCAACTCGTGCTCCATAGCCGGCTATTCTTCCAATGGGGTGATTGCAAAGCCTCCTTCACGAAGGTGGGCTCCTTATCCTACATAAGACAAGTCATCAGACAATAGTTAGAACAAACAAGCTCAACGGAATGTACTTGGTTCCTCCAAGAACGCCGCAAGCCGTCCTATGGCTGCCACTCCTCAAGGACCCTCTCAATCCCTACATCACAGTGTACCGCGTGCCCAATGAGGAGGAGGCTGGATCTCTCCTCGCGTCGCTCTCCATCTACTGAAGTCTCTGGAACATCCACCACCAGCAATGGCTCATGTGGGATGGTTGGAGGTGAAAAAAAAATCTGAAGAAAAAGCATCCCCAAGAGGCATTGGCTCCAAAGGAACTGTCTCTAGTGCCCAACTATCTCCGGGATCTCCAAGTATAGGGTGCTTATCACCATCCTTTGAAGCTGGAACCTCCATAGATCACACATCACGACTTGTGTAGACATCCCGCTTAACAGGATCATACAAGCAGTAGCCCTGGAATTGCAAGCTATAGCCCACAAACACCTATTGCTTCAAAGCCACTTCAAATTTGTCCCTCTAAGTCTTTGGGATATAAACATATGAAGGGGATGCAATGGCAGTGGAGAAGAAGAAGAGGAAGATGCGGGAGAGAAGAGCACACACAATATAGGTGCTGTCCAACTGAACTGACAGCCTTACTGCACTATCATATTATATATGAATAAAGAATGGGCGGTCACAGTATACACGGGTAGACCCAGAGGCCTTTTACCCCAACAACCTCCCACTAAAAGGCCGATGTGGCTAGGGAGTGAAAATAAAGAAAAGAAAAAAAAAAGACAAGGTGAGGAATCATAACATCTCACCCAACGCCCAATCGGAAAGCGAGCTGTGCAAGAAGTGTCGGGAACCTCTACAGAAGAAGAGTCAAACATCCTCGAGTCCATGGTATCCAAGAGATAAGCGATCCCGCAGCTCCATACAACGAAGCAATCCAAGAATGCTTCTCACTGCTGTAAAATCAGCCATAAAGCGTACTGAACGCTCATCAAGAGGGCTAAGAGGTGTCTACATCTCATAGAAGACAACATGATGGCTGCGTATGACTTGCTGGGCATCCAAATCCCATAATCTGTAGGCCTTAAAGTCACCATCTCCATAACCAAGGAGGATACATCTACGTGACATAGGCTCATGTGGCATACGTACAAATGCTTGGCAGCCAAACATCCTCAAGTAATCATAGGAGGGTTGCATGCCACTCCATGCCTCATGGGGTGTAATATCATCCAAGGTCAAGCACGGCGTCCTGTTAACCAAATAGATTGCTATCATAAGAGCCTCAGCCCAAAAGCCATAAGACAACCCAGCTGTGGTAAGCATAGAAGCAACCTTTGCCTGTAAGGTTAGACACGTGCCATGAGCAATCCCATAATACCGTGGGCACAAGAAATCAATCCCATATTGCTGACAAGAGGTCCGAAAGCTCGGAGAGAGAGCATGACTCTCATAATCCATCTGCAAGCACCTAGACCTGCTACCAGCAAAATCCATAAACCTGTCAAGCATAACTGCAGCATCCTCAATCTACACCAAGGGAAAAGCCCAAACACGATAGGTAGCATGATCAACAAAGGTCACAAAGTACGACGCTCCACCAAGTGACTGGGAAGGCATAGGTCCATATACTGCACAATCGACAAGATCTAGAGGAGCATGCCTCATACGATCACCATAAGCCAAGGGGACTCTGCAAGGACCAAGAGTGCAATCAAGGCAAGCATCAAGATCTGTAAGTGACATAGGAGGCAGCAATGAGTCTAAACGAGACAAGATCTCCATCTCTCTGTGGTGCATATGGCCTAGGTGATAATGCCATAACAATGCATGTGGTATCCGCATAACTGCAACCATAGAATCTCCCACATGAGAGACATGCACTAGATAATGAGAACCAACTCGAGAACCTCTGGCCAAAACCAAGCAACCATGACAGATCTTCCATGACCTATCCTGAAGAGAAACAAAGTAACCTGCATCATGTAACTGACTGACAGAAATCACGCTCTTGCTGAGCATGAGAACATGTAGAACATCCCTGAGCATAAGAGAAGTCCCATTAGGCAAAGCTAGGTGTATGTTCTGTGTACCAACAATAGCATAAGTCTGCTCAAGGCCTAGATCAATACATCCATCAATCTCCCTGTAAGAAGAGAACCATGCTACTACATGACAAGATGCCATAGAGTCGAAAAGCCAATCAAAGGCATGGGCCTGATCATTGAGCAAGTAAGCTGTAGGGAAACTAGATGACAGGAGGACATGCTCAGTTGCATCATCATGGGTAACTGCATGTACCTCACCACTAGAAAGAGTAGTAATACCTACTGCATCGCTGACTCTCTGCTCATGTCGAGTCCGTCTCTGTCTCTGCTGCTCTCTAATCCGTCTAAAGCATTTTCTTTGAACATGCCCAAGCTTCCCACAATGGAAGCAAATAACATCTGAAGTAGAAGAACCTGTAGAAGATGACAAGGAATCCAAGTCATCATGAATAGGGCTATCCATAGCATCCATGGAGCTCAAGCAATCAAGGGCTGTCCCAACATAGGGAACCTGCTCATAAAGACAATCATCTGCTAGTATATCAGTGGTAGAAGCATGCTGCAAATGCTCATGAAACCTCAATGGATGGGAGGACATAAAGGTATCAATCAAGGATGCAAAAGCTCCCACATGAAGAAGAGTCGTAGCCAACTGCATGACATAACCAACCACAGTACAGTAAAGCATAGGACATCTATCATAAGAGCATATGATATTCAGCCATGAAATCAGCCCATAACCATATGCATACGCATAGCTTTGCAGTACATCATGCCACTAAGAAACATCCAAGTCAAGTAAAGACCGACAAGTGGCAAAGCATCCTGCAAGAATCAAGCTCCAAGTGAAGCCCAAACATCTATACAACAGCATCCAAATAAGTAGCTCTGTAAGGTATACAACAGTAGACCATGTGCATAGACGAGTAAGCATGCATAGCATCTGCTCTCTAACATGGATGGGCAACAGGAGTCCAACTAGCATAGAAGCTAGACAACAGAGGAGCAAGAAATCCATGACTGTAAATCCCAAGCACTATCCAAGTCCACTGATCAGTAAGTATCCCACATATCAAATGCAAACGAGCAATCACAACTCAATAGGCAACTGCCAAAACAAGGGAGCAGTTCACTGCTCAATACCTGTAAGTGTATCCAAGTAATAGCCAAGATCCATAATCGGAGCATCAAATCCCATATAGCATCCAAGGTCGTAACGGAAAAAGCCAAGTTAATGTCCAACTGCTCAAGGAAATACTCAAATGAATGTGGAGATGAGCTCAAACAACTGCCATCCACAGCCAAAGCATAAAGCATTCACCAAGACATCATAACCCGTACTGGGTAGCCTAGGCATAAACCATGTCATAGATGAAATGCCAGCTGCAAAGAAGTGACAGTCAAACCCAAATCGAGCTCTAATCTCAGCTCAAAAGCATTCCGGAGCATAAATAAGACATGTGGCATAGTCCAAATACATCATAACATCATACCGAGTAGCCGGGAGCACCCCGTAACCAATAGGCATAACCCAACTGTAGCATAAATAGCTTCAGCCCTGAAGTTTCCAGCAGCATATAACCTCTGTAAACTGAGCAAATCAGTGCTCAATCCAGGCTCAAATCCATAGGCAAACCATAGGCATACATTCCCGTATGTATAGGCACCAATCGGACATAATCGGGCATCAAATGCCAAGACCTGTGAGCATAAAATTGAAGTAACAGGTGGCTGCCCTGTTTTGGACAGATCTGGGATTGTTCAAAATAGTCAATGGCTGAGCTAAATCAGCTCCAAATGCGTCTCACATAAGAGGCATAACATCCACAAGTGATCCGGTATCAATAGACATCAATAGAAGCATCACATAAGCCATAGGCATATAAATACATGCTGTCTCAGACCTGAAATTTGTTGCAGAATATTCTGTCATCAAAATTTGGCAAATCCGACATCACCATTGCGTCCAGAGCGTGCCAAAACCCCAATTCAGACTCTTACCTTGCTTGAATCGGGTTCTGAATGCCAAAGATATAACAAAAAGAGTGATTTTTGGGCCAGATTTTGAAACATGCACAAAAAAAACGTGAGCTGGCTGGGGAGGTCTGCTGTCCCACGTGTCAACAATGGGGCCCAAAGGGGGCACAAATGGGGGCCAAAGAAGGCCTACACCAAGCCTCAACAAGCCTTAATAGGCTGGAACCAAGATCTATGTGAAGAAAGCTCCAAGAGGTGTGAGCTATGGCTACCCACAACCTGTGAAAAACCCTGTTGAGCTGAAAACTGAGTGAGAATGAAGATCTCATATCTCGTGTGGAAGGCTGGAATGAGCTCTTGAAGACCCGCTCTGATACCAGTTGAAGGGGATGCAATGGTAGTGGAGAAGGAGAAGAGGAAGATACGGGAGAGAAGAGCACACACAATGTAGGTGTTGTCCAACTGAACTGACAGCCTTATTGCATTATCATATTATATATGAATAAAGAATGGGCGGTCACAGTGTACACGGGTAGGCTCAAAGGCCTTTTACCCCAACAACATAGGCTTCACATCCAAAGATCTTGAAATAAGAAACATCTAGCTTGACTCGAAAATAAGCCTCACAAGGGGTCATACCAACCAAGACCGAAGTAGGTGACAAAGATCTTAAAATAAGAAACATCTAGCTTGACTCGAAAATAAGCCTCACAAGGGGTCATACCAACCAAGACCAAAGTAGGTGACCAATTGAGGATGTGGACAGCAATAACCACAGCCTCGACCCATAAACACTGAGGTGTCTTACGATGCTCCATCATGGTCCTAGCCATCTCAACCACACTCATGTTCTTCCGCTCCAACATGCCGTTCTCCTAAGGTGCGTTTGTATTTGCAAACTCCCAGTAAATACCACAATCTACACAAAATCTAGCAAGCTCGTTAGAGATAAACTCTCCACCTTTGTCTAACTGCAAGGTCTTCAACTTCTGGCTTGATCAGTTCTCCTCGAAGAGCAACCAATCTTTGAAATTGGAGGCGGCCTCCGACTTCAGCATCAAGAAGTACGCCCATGTCATCCTACTAAAATCGTCAACAATGAGCATGAAATACAAACTCCCCTTAAGGGACTCCATCCGCATAGGTCCACAAAGATCTATAGAAACAAGCTCCAAGGGTGCTGAATACCGCCGCGAAGCCTTGCTGGGAATGGCATCACAATGCTATCTTCCATGAATGCAAGATACACAAGGCTACTGGCTCACCACTATGTCCTCGAACAAGCTATCCCCAAGAAACCTTCCAAAGGTAGTCATAATTCAAGTGACCAAATTGAGCATGCCAATGCTCGAACTGTGTCTCTAAAGTATAAAGAAGAGAAGTCAAGGCACGCGACCTCAACTTGTAGACTTCATTCTCCTTATAACGTATAGAAAGCACCTTTCTCCAGCCACACTCAAGAATCTGAAAAGAATCTGCATCAAACTCAACCAATAGGCCAAGAGCACAAATCTTGTGCATGAAAAGCAAATGGTAACCCAAACCTCGCACATAAAGCACCTCGGATATATGAGTACCTACTACCACCTCATCCATCTAGAATCACTTGCATATCACCCCTACCCTGCATGGAAACAGAAGAGCTATCTCCTATGAGAATCTGCCCATACGAAGACCACAAATGGGCAACACCTGCAAAAAAAGGGGTAATGTGCCAAGAGGCATCACTGTCAATAATCCATTCATGGGGGTGTGGGGTCGTCAACACAGCATCAGAGGCCTTGGAGGTCAATGCCTAAACCATCTCCAAATGGAGGAAAGTAGTTGATGAGGGAGTGGCCACCACTCCAAAATCCTTTAAAGCCTTCACCTTCTTGGTGTCCTTCTTATCCTTGTCGGAGCAATCCTTCTTTTGGTGATCTATCTTGCCATAGATGTGACAAGTAGAGTCCTTCTCTTTGTCCTTCTTTGGTTTATCGTCCTTCTTCTTCTTGTTACCCTTCCCCTTCTCCTAAGAGGACTAACCTGTCAATGCCTCTGACTTGGAAGCATTCCGCCCTTTAAATTGTTTCTCTTGGTCCAAGACCATAGGAACTAACTCCTCCCACCGAAGAGTCGACTCCCACCCTAAAGTAATCAAGGCAGAGTAAAAAGCATCAAACCTAGGTGATACCTGTGACAAAAGAATCATCACCATGCCTTCAGATGTGATCACCTTCCTTGCATTGGAAGTTCCTATAGCCTGTTCACATGCTCCCGCATATAAGATGACTTGTTAGGATTCAATGTCTGCATCTACACCTCCAAAGACACCCATTTCATAACGGTCATTTGGTTGTACAACTAATCGAGCTCCAACCATATGTCCCTAGTCACCGTCAAGCGTTCAATTTGGACAATCACAACTAGAGTACATGAAAGGAAGAGAAAAGAGCAAATGTAGACATTCAACTGATCCCAATGTGCCTAAACCTTTGCCAACTCCACATGATCATTTGTAGAAAGTTTGGACTCGTCTATCGATGTAAGACGGTCAATGACATCCGTAACAAGCTCCGATAAATCATAGGACTCCAAGATGGCAAACATCATAACATGCCAGATGCAGTATTTCTCACCATCGAGCTTCTAATCTGATGGAAAGGCTGGTAGGACGGGCACCTTCCGATCCATAATCGCTTGAAACTCCATATCGGTCTCAGAAGATATCTTCACCTGAAATACCTGCAAAAACACAAAAGCAGCCCCTTTGACTATGAAAACACAACCTGCTAGGGTTCTTCACTGCTTGTCTTGCACCTTTTTCACCTACCAGAGGCAATGAGAAGGTCTGCAATTGAATACTCAAAACGCAGCCTTCCTCCTTCCTATACAGCAAAAATCCGCAGTACAATCAACAACTTTGCTCCTGTCCCGAACGCCCACATTTGTCTCAAACTTGTTTCAATGCACAGCCCTCCCACTCACCCTCGAATGCTGAAAACACAACCTTGTGTCGCGCTAAAAACTCCTCTTCAAGTCTACCCATGATAAATCAATCTTTGCGCTGCTCTAATATCGTGTCAAAGTGCAGCGGTGCGGAAGCATATGACCGAGATTGAGGAGATAGATTGAACACGGAAAGAAGAGAGAGAGAGAGAAAGAGACAGAAGAACATAGATCTCCAATATGAAGAATGCTGAATAAGGAATACAAAAACATACACAGATGTGGTTCGTATGTCTGCGTATCTCCATGTCGATGATGTCACCCTGCCGTACACCTCGAAGTCTGCAGCAGTCAGCACGATCTCTGCCCCGAACTGAGCCTGGAATCTGCTATCATAAAGTGTGAAACTGTGCTGGAAATCTGCCATATATAGCAAAAAATAGGGACCAGCAAAAATAGCAGTCGGCCTGCTAAATCTGGCCAACCTGTGCCAGATTTAGCCAACTGTCTGACTGCTGACATGTGGCAACCTATGGCCAACTGTTGACGTGGCAACCTGCTGATGAGTCCGACTGCTGATGTGGCTGACTGCTCGACTGCTGACGTGGCATCCTGCAGTAAATGCGATGACTGTACAGGCTGATCAAACTGCTGCATGACACATGCCTGCCCAGGGGATGACCAGATGACCATATCTCTAACAACTCGGTCACCTCAGACATAATGCAAAGATGATTTATGATATCAAACACCTTGGAAAGGTGGAAACCTGTGAAGGCCCCCTCTAGAGCGATGTGCTCAAAGGCTAAATTAAGGTTACGGTTTAGGATGTAGACCACAATGCCGACAGACTCTGCCCGAAAACCATCATTTAATTGTCTCCCCTATAGCATGGATCTAGCCATCTCCATCACAATCCTATTCTTCCACTCTAGTAAGAAGTGTACAAGATAACTGATGCTTTGTGCATGTATCTGTACAAATCTTCTCAAAATTTCATCGAGTGAACTCTACCCATTGTCACTACTATCTTGATTCCTCCTCCAGGTTCTAGATGTTCAATAAAACTGAGATATTACTGGATTAGAGGCATGTGTGATGCAATATTATCTAAACATGCATGAAAACCACACAAGCTTAGACAGGTAGCCCATTGTGTGTACAACTGTAGAATAGAAGGTGGTGTCATGCAATTTTAGCAACATATAGCAACCCCCAAAAAGACAAATCTCAGAGACCAGTAGAGTTTCATGCCCATGCAATTGTTGAGGCCAACGTGTAAAGCACTCCTGGACTTGACAATGCTCCAAACTTGATGTGATTCTAGCACAGTAGCATGGCACGGCCATTTTCCAACTTACCATCCCAATCCCATCACATCTTTATGCTATCTCTGTGCCATCCCCATATTAGAGCCCCCTATCATGGTGACAGGGGATGGCACTTCTTGTCCCCATCCTTGTCCCCCAAAACCCATCCCATGTCATAGAAGGTGTCATCATGTGGGAGAATTTTTTTTCTATGAGGCAGCAATGCATGTATGCACTTCCTGCAACTGATTAGAACTCCCATGATGCTTTACGTTGTGAGCTCAAGGCATTTTTGCTGGCAACCTGTTGGCCCCTTTACCCTAGTAATCAGTAAAATATAGGACACAAGTTCTAGGATGCCCACAAATTCATCCCTTCATGCTTCTAATCTGTCTTCTAACCCAATGTCTCACATCGGCATAGAAACATAAAACACCATTTTAGCCCATTGAAATGATACAGATCTCTCTTAAACCATTTCAAGGTTTCAGAAACAACATAAGTTGGAAGCAACACAGGTTATTAATAAACAAATCCCCTTCATTGCCTCCATGCACCATTCACTTCTTACTTTTGAAGTTGGAATGTAATTTGCTGAAGCATGAGTTTGAGGTTATGTTGTAAAGGAGGATTACACATTTCAAGCCTTACTCTAGTAGCTACTACCTAGTAAAAAAGTGGATCCTACTTGAAAAGTCAAGGATTTTCTGATGCACATTCTAAAGCTATAGCTACTAAAAATTAGCACAAAACTTTTGACCAGATAGAAACTCCCATTTTCTTTTCGATGTCTGAAAATGCGTGCAACTGTGCCCACACATTGGTTTGAAGTGATATTGTGTTGTGCTAAACATATGTTTTAGGACTGGGTGTCTGTATGTCTGCCTTCCCATACTACACTTCTTTTCTCAGCAAATATAGAAGTTCTGGAGATCCCTCTGTCCTACTTCTGCCCACTGCACATTGGAAGTTCTTTCACCTCCTACTGCATACATGTGAGGAGGAGAGGAAGGGAGACACAAAAACAGATAGACAGGGCAAAGGTTCTATCTCCATCATTTGCAAGTCTAACTAGACCAAATTATAACTATTGAAAAAAGCAGCACTACGTTATACAGTGTCTGCACTGCATTATTAGATATTGCACATGATTCTGTAAAGCAAATTGGAGTACATCTAGAATAAAAATTTCAGTATCTGCAATGTACTATGAGGTATTTTACATAATTATGTGGAACAACGTGGAGCCAAATGAAATAAGCATTTCTTCTAACTGCTACCTGGCTAGAGGAGTAACAAGCAACACTTCCAAACAGGCAGTTACCTTCAAGGTGAAAGGATTGTCAGTTGAGGCAGAAGCTGCCCTGACTATTTGTTGAAGCCTCATAGGTTTCGTCAAAAGACAGGATCCAGCTCCCTTATTGACAACCAGGTCAATAGGGCAACCAACATTTAAGTCAATAAAACTAACTTGGCATTCTCGATCTATCAACTCTGTAGTGCGTGCTACTGTGTCAGGATAAGCTCCACATATCTGTACTCCAAAAACATCTTCACTGTGATGCCGCCTCAATAGAGCCCATTCTGAAGCCTGGCCCTGTGATATGATAGCAGAAAATTGCAGTTGTGAGCATATAAGACTATGAAAAACCATTGTAGAACTCAAGGCAATTAATCATCTACCTGCAGCAGGTTGATACACATAGCCATCTCACCACATGTAATATCAGCTCCTAATTGTTTGCACACTCTTCGAAATGGCAAATTTCCCACTGTTGTCAATGGAGCCACATAAACTTTTCCTTTAAAGTCAATAAGCTTCTTCTCACGTTTTGTCAATCTGCATTCAACATCAACTCCATATCGCAAGTTTTCTGGGTTGCTACAAGACAGATGAGCACTGTCTTGTAAGGGCAGCACACTTTCGTCATTTGTTGACTCAGGTTTCAAGGATTCTTTGGAAACATCAGTTTTCTGCTTCTTTGAGGCCTGCAAAATGATCCCCTCGCCAAGTTGCTTATCTGCAGATTCTGACACCAAACTGTGGCCATTTGTAGTGCATTTGACCTTGGATGTACTCTCGACAGAACCATTGACTTCTGCTGGACATGAGCTTAATGTTAACATGCATTCATCCTGCATTATAGCAGATTTGTCTACATCTGATGATTGTGTGTTTTCAGTTTGCTGTATGCTGGATTGGTCCTTGGACATGATTTCAACAGTCCCATCTAATTGAGAATTGGAAGTTTTTGCTGCCACTTTCTTCGCTTTTCCCTGAATCAAGCTTATGCTTCAAAGCATTCCCTCTCTCACTTCCTCACTAAAGTCCATGCCTCTCTCTCTCTCTCTAGTAGATTAAGGCACACAATTAATGAGTGAATTTTCTAATTTAATTTAGGATTGTTCATCTAGAGCATGTGAAAGATATTGGTCATCCTACTCTTATATACACACCAAGATACATAACAAGCTTAGCGCTAGGTAGGTATGCCAATAGATCTATTGTCGCTCTAACAAATGTATATTATGCAACATGCACAAGACGCCTATGACTGAATAGATAAAGTAGTTAAGTCTTGATTTACAGTTTATAAGCTAGTTTCTAATGATTCACAATAGAAAATTGAAATTATATACACTCTCTCAACTTTCAATTTTTAAGTGAATTTGGATGAGTCCCTATTAACAACTAACAAGGGCCACACTTACAAGTATGCATAGAAAACGAGATGCTGGGTAGAATGCCATATTTAGAGACCTCTATATGGAGCTAGAGAAGATTGACCAAAAGTCTCATGTACTAGAAGGCAGCAACAACCCATTTCTTGAGGTGTTATATTTGATGGCAACGCATAAGTTGCAATCACAGCTTATGTGAGGCATGGCTCTAGGAGTTTATCTGCAATAGCTACTTATGCTTATAAAATGCTCCTATTTGTGAGCTTGAGTATGATGATCAGGGCAATTTCCTTGAGGTGATGATTTTGGCCCAGCATGCATGAGTCCCATCTCACTTATGGGAACGAGGACTTGTGTGATATGAGCTCTTAGGTTTATTTTCCTAGGCTCTCTTGAGTCTTTTGTTTAGTGACTATTATATGTACTATGAGTCAGTGAATCATTGGCAAATATTTGCCTAACAGAGTCCACTTTTGCACTCGTAACTTGCCTAGCTCTCCTTTCTTTTCATGCCTTGACTCTTGAAATTTATGAATTATATTGCACCTTGGATCTATCTTTATTACTACTTGCCTTGTCACTCAACTTACTCTTGTCGTGTTAAAACAACAAATTCAAAGTTCATACTGAATAGATAATGACTTGTCACTCTATTTCATGAGTCATGACGCATGATGTTCAAGCAACAAGTTTAAGTTTGTATTTCACAGATTAACTATTCATTTCATATGTATTTTTTATGGACAGTATGAAACCCTGTACTTTATCCCAAACTCTTTCTTGTATGTTCTATACCATGCTATGTCTGCGGACTAGACACATTATACGTAACATACCTGACTATTCTACTACAAATATCAGCACAGACTCTGACTAAGCTCACAAGTGGAGATGCCATAAAAGTCCCAATTTCTAACTCTTTTTCTAGCAAATATTTCCATTATGCAGTCAATTCTTGGAAGCTATCTGACAGCAGGCGATTGCATGACTGAAAGTCCAACGACTCTAGAAGATTCAGAGGACACATTTGCTCTCTGAGAGCACGCATCACTCTTCAGACCAACCTCCTTTGAGAATAACAGAGAATAATTCCAGTGAAATCCTGCCCATTTCACAAATCTGGGACCTTGTAACTTACTCCACCATAGGGACAACAAAATGAGTTAGCAAATGTATTTCAACAGACTTTAGCCAAGTGGTGAAGAGAGAATGTACAATGAGTGGAAAAAGGTACAACCTCATAGGAGAGCTCCAAATATAAAGTCAGAACAAGATATCATAAATTTTACCAAGAGATCCATGGTTTGCAGTTGAGAATCGGCCCTTGGAAATGAAACTGAATTTTTCCAAAGGAGTTTTTGAAAGTCCTTTTTGAGAGCATTCAGCTCATCCCCATCCTCAGCTTCTAAAGATCCCACATCCATGGCATTTTTTTCTTGGTGGGTACCAGAAAGCCTGCATGCTGCTCCAAATGGACAAGGTTTGTTGAGTGCCATGAAAGGACATTGGCCTGACAAATCTGGAGGTTTCTGCACCAAACATAAGACTTTAAAGATGACATGAATTAGTAAATCTTTAAAGCAATTTTCAGTACAACCAAAACTATGGGCTGTTTGTAGGCTTGAACACTCCAAGGAAATAGTGCTTGCAACTTTGACGACTATAATGTTCAATAGCACATTGCCGTTACATTAATGTGATTCCTCGTGCAGTACATATTGTTACAACTAAATATATCCAGAGACCATAAGAACTATGCATATTAGACAAAAGTGAGCCTCAGATGGTGGAACAGATTAGAGTGGCTTGACCAGCAGGTTGACTGCAGAGAACATAAGCAACACCGTTAAAAAAGGCCTAGACTGAACCTAGGACCAGCAAAGATCATCTGTTGACCTTGAGTAGTCATGTTGGACTAGAGAGGAAAGGAAACTACTGTGGCAGAACACGATTACATCAGAAGGCATGATATGCCTGGGTTTACCATGAGGCTGCAGTTTGGCTTTTATGAATTTGAGAATCAACCACCCCAAGCAAAGCACAAACTCTCTTGATTACTAAGCATCTCAAAGACTGTTTTCACTTTGGTGCCTACAATCAGCTTCACTTACATTGATTGAGCCACACATCACCTCAATTTTCACCCAACACTGGTATTTATGACTCCTCCCTAAAATGCACAACAACAAAAGAGATAAGAGGAACAAAAGGCCAAAAATTTTCTCTCACTAATATTTCAAGGTAAAAACAATGATGTGTGCAAGGGAGAAAGGGCTGTCAACAGCAATTCGCGCTGCACTCCAGCCCATATGCAGTCTTGCATGGTCCCACACTCTGTATTCAAAAAGAGTATGCTTGCTGTCCTATCCAGGACAAGCCTCTAACAAACTGCAAGACATCTCAATCCATGAATTGGTACAATCCAGCTCTTTTTAAACTTGCCAATAATGACTGAAAAGGGAGAACCGGCCCTTTATGCGGTGGGGCTCTAGCACTGGCTGACCAACTGCCACATGACTATGTTGCCCATGTGTGCTTGCCTGTTGTGCACCCTTGCCCGAATTCCATAGGGCAGTGCCTAGTATATGATATTCTCCCACACTATCAACATCCTGCACTGTGCTGCACTCCTCCAAATCCATGAACATGCAACCAACCTCTTAAAAATTGACATAAGGCCCTAATCTATGGTAGCCAGGACCTGAACTTCCCACAGTTACCTTCCTCTCTAGAGTGTCCTCGTTCCTGATTAATGCCATTGCCACTATAAGGATCCCCCATAAGGTCACCAGCCAGAATCCCGAGCCATGTTAAGTAAGCGAATCCTATGCTCGCACTCGTCCAAGCACCTAGAAGACCTAAGAACCCCATCCATGTGACATTATCAACCCAATGCTGCAAAGAAGCCTTTGAACCACCATTTGGAAACTGTCCACCTATCTCAAGAAATTTCCATCCTACTTAGGTTTGCTCTTTAATAGGCACCTATAACCACAACTAGAGATCCACCAACTGCAAGGCATACATCTTGTTCTCTTGATGACACTCCTCCATGTTTGGCTTATCCAAATATTGATTGTTTCCCCCTTATGGCAAGGTGCACACCAAGTGCCACCAAACACCCATAGACCTATACGAGATGTGAAACTAGCCTTCAGTAGATAAAGGGCAGGCAGTATAACACACTATTTCTTTCCTAAATTCAAACTAGAAATCCCAATACTCTGGAGCTAGATAGTTCCTGCACAACTTAACAGTTCACCTAGACACTGAAAACAGATTAGCCCAGAATTTTTGCGCAAGACAACTTTGAATCCTTCTGTACCAGCAACATGCACCTACACCCTGTACAAGCAATCCTCAATCCCTACACAACATCCCCAAAACGCGAGCACAGACATACAAAACCAGCACTCTATATCTTCAACCAGCAGTGTGTAGTCCAGATCTCCTGCCACATGACTTACAACAACAAGCAGGCAACCACTACCACATTCCATGCTATGATTGCAGGATCAATCGCATGACTACAAATCCATCTTAACAACTGAGCAGCTAACCAACACAAATAAAAAATCAGTCACACAACTAATTTAAATTGACTCTATGTTGCCAAATCTGCAGCAAGGGCTCTCTCCCTATTTAGAAAAGCATAAAAATGGAAATCAAAACAGTAAGCACAACTGTATTTTTTAATTTTGAATTTATGCTTATTTTTTAAAATATAAAGGTTGGGAAGTACCTTGCCTAGTCTAGATAAATTTTGATGCCACACCAGCAAGCTGTCATGCCACATTAATACTTCTACATCATCATGATGGAACGTGGTCATTTTCATACTCAAGTGGATTGTCTCAGAATCCTCTTTCCAATTGTGTGATTTTTATCAATAAATTACATCTCTGATAGAATTCCCTATTCTTGAACCATCACTAACTAAATTGGTACTTCATTGTCCACCATGCAATCCTGTACATTTCCTCTTTGTACACCACTATCGTATAGTAAGGTTATACCTTGATATATTAGGGTCAAGATTTATATACAGAGAGAGTTCATAATCACAGTTGGTCAATTACTTAAGGCCATAGTGTAAGCCCTTTTGAAAAGCTTGCATACATCCTCAATTGCAGCCTCTGAGACAAATCGTGTCTTTTTGTAAAAGCTGGGCTCGAGTGATGTTAAATTTGAAAAATGACTACACATATACATCCAGAAACTGAGGAGCCTCTGTCTACACAATAATCTTCAACTTCTAAAATACTGAAAAATGCACTATTCTCCATTCTGATGTTTTGTCAATGCCTCACCAATTCAAAAAACTACGAACACTCACATACATCCCTCTTATTTCATAGATTTCTTTACAATGTCCAGAATGGCAACCCTAAAATTCACCAATCTCATTTAACTCCTCATGGGCCAAACTTGATAGTTGATAGGGAAAGTACAATAAAATTCACTCGTCTCCAGGAGGGAAAAGAAACACATCACGTCCCAAGAAATCTAACATCATCATATAGATTGGGTCCCCAAAAAGGATATCCATTGTAAATTCTCAAATCTTCTAGGAGTCCAATCATAAAACCACTCCATTTCCTTTTCTTTTAATCCAGAAATTAAGAAACTTTGAATATTCTGCCACTGTTATGTGGCAGTTTCATGCATGTGCCAAACACCAAAATGCTGTAAGCAAGCTGTATGCACAGTGCAATAGTCATGTTATATTTGCTATTTCACATTACTGAAAAACATTGAACTCTTAGAAATTTTTGACAATCCAGAAAGCAATCATTCAATATACCTGTGCTAGAAAAGCTGATAAATCATGATTAAATCTGCAACCTTGGCCATATGGACAAGCATTTACATCATTTGCTTTTGCAACTGCTCCACAAATGTTTTCTGCTGATTTTCTTGCCTGAAATCCCCATATAGATAAGGTCAAGCTGCAGAAATCTTTTAGGAAAGCATTTCTATCACCACCCCTTTCTCTTCCTTAAGGCACAAAGTGCAGAGAAGAATAATAGACATCAAATAGATACATAAAGATAAGGTGTGCTCTATCAGAAAGTACAGGGCTTGCAGCAATAAATAAGATCCTTATCTTAGATTCAGAATCTATGTGAGACAAAGAAATAGTATGCTTGAGACATCTGCTCAAATTTCACCAAAAATTCTGACGATATAAGATCCACAAGGAGAAAATGCATGGTATTTCACAAACGTAGCAAAGAAGCATAGAATCTACAAATTGCATTAAAGGGATCCTTGTAAGTTCACAACATGAAAAGAAAAGATTGACTCAGCTGCAGCTTTTGAGAGAACAATGTGTCCATACCAATGAAGCTTCTGTTTTCAATAGCCTACCAAACAGTACACAACATTGTAAGACAGAAAGGTAGAATACTCAACCAGCCTACTTCACACATGTACAGATTGATCACTAATGATGCTGACAATATAAACTCCATAGAAGGGAATGTTTAGCTTGTATCAGAAGATAAACAATGAGACATGATTCTTTTAAGAAGAGTCCATGTGATGGGACAAGCATTTCACATCCACTTGCGATCCCTGCACTAAGTTGTGGCTACTTGATACTCTAGTTACATCCCCTCGCTTGCATGCAGTACAGATTTGGGGGCCCAGCCTTGACAACTGCAGCAGATCACACCATACATATGATGGATGGAGATCAATGGAGAGGCCATTGGTATCCATGATTTCCAAGATGGTCAGGTGCAAGGCATCAGTCCCACATGAGATTGCTAGAGCTGAACTAGGGACTCCTCTCATTGTGGTAGAGGCTCCATGACAGCTCGTCGCAGAGGGAGATGCATCATGTTGGTATGCCTAGATGACACCATGGCTTGAGTTACACGGTTTTAGCATGGATAGGCTACCTCCCTTCTAGTACTACCTTGATGCACCTTCTTTCACTTTGAGCCACTCGAGATTGGCAAGACTATAAGACAAGACCTTATTTAATAGAGACTAGGAGGGAATGGCATGGTTGACTCCAATACATGAGATGGGGATGAAGATGGCTTTCTACCAAGACCATTTTATCCACACCACTAAGGATGGGTTTCTTATACGCCCAAGGTACATGGGCACTCACCTATCACATGGGATTAGATGTGTTATCGGACAAATACGCACCTCCTCATGTTACAGTGCAACAAATGCAGAAGCGTAAGGACAAGGACAAGACTAAAGGGCAGCCTTAGTCGATGGCTGTACAGCATCACCCTTTTGTTGATTTTTTGCATTTTGCCCAACCTTACCTTTGCCTTAGAACTTGGAAAGCATAGCTACATCACCTAAATGCAATGTAACATTCTTCCGAGTATGCTCCTCTTGCAACAAGAGGTCTTCCAACTCTACAAATGTAAGGGGTTGTTGCTCCCTCCCCCCCGCCCCCCCCAAAGACAATATCAAAGAGGTGTGGAAACCAATATATGACTTTGGAAGAGAGTTCACTATGATGTTCACCGATTTAGCATCCTAAATAACCTCATCCACATTTTCGAGCGTTATGCTAAGGTGTCTAAGGTGCTAGATCTCCTGGCTGCTGCAAGTCACCTGTAACATAGTCCCACAACTCCTTCTCCACAAGAAGGTTGCGGACCATAAGACTCCACGACAGGTGGTTGAGTGAGGATACCAAGAATATTGCTTTGATCATTATTCCCTTGACATGCCATGCTATCAATAATGAACAAAAATCTGCATCCAAATACTTTGGTACTGAAGTATAGAGTGTGTACTCCTTAGAGTAACAAAAATCCCCATAAGATTCAAAAACAAGTACCAAATTGTCACATAAATGCCAAAGTGTGCACAATGTCACCCAAATCAACACTCAACCAAGAAATAACAGCAATGCATTGCTTCACGCTAGTGTACTACACCTATCTCGAAATGCATGCCCAAAAGAAAATAGTTTTCAATAATTTAATGCTGAGTCTCACCAAATTTTACTGAAAATCCACAAAATTTGTGGCCAAATCTAACTATCACAGCAAATTAATGCTGTTGTACCGCCTATTTCTTGCCTTGGAATGCATGTCGAGCTAAAGCCCCAAATTTCTTCACAAAATTTCAAAGAAATTGAAGAAATGTATACCTTACAATCAGAATTTTTGCAGAAATGTCACCTTGGGATGTGTGCCCAATAGTAACCAACTTTTGGAATCTACCTCATGATGCATATCTAAGCCAAAAAACTGAAAAGCCCCAAATTTCTCGTACCAATGTCAAAGAAATTATGCAATGTTGGCAATTTCAATGAAAATTCATGCATGGGAACTCAAATCTAGCAAAGGCCCCAACTTTCCTCAAAGAAATTTTGAGAAAGTTTAAAAATTGAAAAAGCCAACCGAAAATCCCCAAATTTCTTGACACAAAGTGTGAGAAATTGAAAATTTCTTTGAAATTAGATATTGGAAAATTAGAGTTTCTATATTTTTTCTCAAATTTGCAAAAAATGGTAGGCAAGGTTGAGAAAATGGCAACAAGGCTAAGAATATTACAAGCAAGGCTGAGAGAGGCTATGTGTGCAGAGTTGCATACAGGATTACGTGCAGGCTGACAACTGCAACAGCACCTTTTCCAAAACAACTACTTCTCTTCCTAAACAGTAGCTCCCCTCCAAAATAGTAGCTTCTCTTCCTTTGTTGATTAAGTGGACTCCGCGTGGGTGGCACCAACTAAGCGGTGGAGAGACAAAACCCACGTCTCTAACGTTGATACCAAATGTTGGAAATGGAGTAAGAGAGAGTGTGTGAACACAAGACAATAAGCAAGAGTGGGCAACAATTCTACACTCAAAAGATGCAAGTGCTAGACTAATAGAATGAAAGTACAATAGGTCGTAAGTTAGGTCTATCCCTAACTGAACTAGTGTTATTTTAACTCTCAAACTAACTCTAGAAGTGGTGACACAATTTATTAATATAGTTGTATTCACACTACAAACCAACTAAAGTATTGGGCATTGCCCATAGAATTGGCGAATTCTAACATACTCAAAGAATGAGATAGAGCATAGAAAGCACTTGGACATTGTATTCAATGAACTGGTAAGCATAGGCTCATTATTAATGACAAGAAAAGTGGATTCTTTTTGCATGATATCCACTTTTTGGGGATATTGTATCGGCTGATGGTATTCGTATGTACCCTGCAAAGATTGAGGCAATACGATCATGGCCACCTTTGAAAAATGTACATGAGATCCATAGCTTCTTGGATATATACTCTTACTATAGAAAGTATATACACGGGTTTACTGAAATTGCATCTCCATTGTATGGTTTGCAAAAGAAAAATATGCCATTTAGATGGACAGCACTAGAAATTTCAGCATTTTAAAAGTTAAAAGAAAATATGACTTTTGATTCTATATGGCTGAGTTATGGCTTATAAGAGTCAACTTCTCCATGGTGCAAATAAATATTTGCATGTCTATGAGAAGGAGCTCTTGGCTGTAATTCACGCACTATCTACGTGGAAACATTACTTCTTAGAGACTGATTTTACAATGTAGACAGACCATCAAACTTTGAGATACTTTTTAAAGCAAACAAAGTTAACAGAGAAGCATATGAGATGGGCAAATTTTCTCTCTATGTTTCATTTTCAGATTATACATATTGATGGTAAAAAGAATGTTATGGCTAATGCAATATCACGTAAGCCGCAAATTTCAGTCATGAGCATGGTTTATCACACTGAGTTGGATACTATGAAAGAGCAATATGCTGCTAATTCGGACTTTCAAACGTTTATGATCAACTTTGCAATGTCTAAAGGCATGAGCGCTTTGTGCTGAGAGATAGATTTCTAATGATACATGGAAGACTATGTGTCACAAAGCAATTGAGCCTTGGAGTAATCATTGAAAATCATGCTCCTCTATATGCAAGACATAGAGGTATTCATGCTACAATCAAGGCAATGGAGCATTTCTTCTATTGATCAGCTTTGAGCCATGATGTAAAGCAATTTGTTGGAACATGCATCATATGTCACAAGGTTAAGCATGATAGACAAAAGATGCCATGTTTGTTGCAACACTTGCCTATTCCTGATAGGCCTTGGAAGAGCACTGCTATAGATTTTATTTTTCATCTTCCTAAGACACCTATAAGGAATGATGGAATATGGACTATTATTTGCAGATTTACCAAACAAGCTCATTTCATTCCAGTGAAAAAGAAGATAAATACTGATCATATGGCACAATTGTTTTTGCAACACGTCTTTAAGGATCATGGTATACCAAAGTCCATTGTCAGGATCGAGATCCTCGGATGACTAGTCTATTTTGAAAGAGGTTACTTGAGAATATGGGTACCACACTGAAATTCTCATCATCCTTCCATCTACAAACAGATGGTTAGTCCAAAGAAGCTAATTCCACAGCATTGGATCTTCTAAAGTGCTATGTTTCAAACCATAAGACATAGTGGAGGCAATATTTGCCATTGGTTGAATTCGCATACAACAACACAGTACATAGTTCCACTCTAGCAAAGCTCCATTTGAGATGGTTGAGGATGGCATGAGGGTGCCCTATCTTGCAGACAAAGAATAAGATCTTTGAGGCTAATCGCTATGTGGAAAAGTTGGATGCAACCTATGCAAAGATAAAGCATGCACTTCAAAGATCACAAGAAAAGCAAAAGAAGACAAATCATCGCCATAGATGTACTTTGCAGTTTGCAAAGAGCAATTATATATTGCTCCACTAGCAAAGCTCTATTTGAGTTGATTGAGGGTACAAGAAGATACTACCTATCTTGCAAACTAAGAATAAGATCTTTAAGGCTAATCGCTATATGGAAAACTTGGATGCAGACTATGCAAAGATAAAGTATGCACTTTAGAAATCATAAGAAAAGCAAAAGAAGGCAGTTGATCACTGTAGATGCACTTTGCAATTTGTAGAGGGTGAGTATGTATTATTGTATTTAGAAAAGACAAGGCTAAAAACAATGGAGAAGATCAGTGATATGGCATATCAACTAAAACTACCTCCACATTGATGGATACACAATGTCTTTCATGTCAGTTTGTTAAGGCTTTTCATGGTGATGTACCAGAGGATGTCTTTGCTGAAATTCAGCCTAAGGTTAAGAAGTTGAATGAGATCTTCGTATCCAAGCAAATTTTGGCACATAAGGAAAGAAAGGTCGGAGGTAAAGTTTCTAGGAGATATTTGATGAAGTTTCAGAACTATCCACCAATGGATCAAAGTGGATGGAAAAGGATGACTTGGTAGATCATCCTCAATTGTTGCAATTTTGCCTAGATACCTTCAGTTAGAGCCGACTTTAGATCGAGCTCATTAAGGTTCAGTAGAGTAGAGGTCCAAAGTAGTGCCTGATGCTCAAAGAGGAGGTAGCACTTCCACTCCATCGGTTGTGGACTACTCTCATCTATAGTGAATCTTGGATATTCAGCATGCATCTAAGATACTGGTAACTATGCTGACAATATGTCTGACATGAGGTCGCTACTCAATATACTAGTCACTATGAGGCGTATGCAAATGAGTATGGGTTTCACCATGGCACTAAAACTAGCACGCTTTTGGCTTTTGAGTTTGCTTTTGTGCCAAATAGAATTAAAGCTAATGGACGGACGCCCAAGAAGTCAGGCATACCCAATACAATGTCCAAATACAAATATCTAAATCGTGTGCCCATGCGCATACAAAAATAATAAATAAATATCAAACGCCTTGATAAATAGGCGCGACAAAATATAGGCGCCATGCCTAAGGTATACGCCCATCAAAATATATAGATGATAACTCGAATACACGCTATCCTCCAACGCTTTCCTCCGCCACTGCTACTATCTCTACACATTAACTGAAGCATTCACAATCGTTAGTAAAATAATACAATTAAACCGACAAAAGTAAATACCTAGCAGTCTTCAACTGCATAAATAAATCAATTGGTTAGAAATCAATCCTAACCTTAATTTATCAAGAGTGCGTATTCTAAACTCATAAACGCTTATTAATTTAAATATGTATTTTGCGGACTCATCCGCTATGGAATCACCCATGTACACACTAAATTAACGAAACACCCGAAAAGGATAGGTGTCCCCATTGACTTCTCGCACAAAGAATCCACTTTGTGTATGAGCCCCGGTAATAAAAGTTTACGGAATCTACCGTAAAACCTCACGGAATCCACCGTGGCATGGAATCCACTGTGAAATATGCCTCCTGGCATCATACCCCCGGGGTGGGATAGCAATTGTCCTCAATTACTATTAGCTCAATGTGGAGCTAACAGAGTGGGGAAAGCATTTAAGTCTCTAGCGTGCATCCATTGGGCCTCTTCAACATGATGGTTTTTAAACTTGACCAAATATCTAGAATATCTACGGCAAGTTCTAGTGGTCATAAAGTCAGTATCTATAATAGCTTCAAGCTCAAGGATTTCAGTCTCTTCATCTAACAAAGGTGGGTTTTCATAGACAAGGTGTACAGGTAATTGGCCTCTAAAGGATCGTAATAAACTAATATGAAAGATGTTGTGAATTTTCCAATGTGGTAGTAGTTCTAGTTTAAATGCATTGTCATTGATTTTGTGTGTGATTTTGAATGATCCATAGAATCTAGGTGCTAATTTCACAACTGGGTGTTTATCTACACTTTGTAATCTACATTTTTCTATTCTTAACCAAACATAGTCATCAACTTTAAAATTCATGGCCTGTTTTTTCTTATTTGCTTGTCTTGTATATGATTACTGGGCTTTGGCAATCATATATTTAACCTCATCAAAAATAGTAGCGTGCATGTTAGTAATATCATCAGTAGTCTGAATTTTATTTGATAAAGATACAACAGGTGTAGACAATCTATAACCATAAATAACTTCAAATGATGCTTTCTTTGTAGCTGTGTGTGGAGTATTGTTATATGCAAACTGAAGTAAATATAGATGTGTATCCCATGTGTGTGGTTTTGAAATAGTATAAGCACGTAAAAGATCTAAAATAGTACTGTTAGTAGCTTCTATTTGACCATTTGTTTCAGGATGAAATGCAGATGAAAAATCAATCTTTGTTCCTAAGTTAGCAAACAAAGTAATCCAAAAATTATTACAGAATCTAGAATCACGATCAGAAATAATAACTTTTGGTAAACCATAATTTGTAAATATAGTTTTCAAAAACAATTGAGCTGCTTGAGATGCAGTTAAAGTTTTCTTGCATGGAATGAAATATGCTTATTTGCTAAACATGTCTACAACAGTCCAAATCATATCATGGTTAGCTTTAGTATTAGGTAAATCAATAATAAAATCCATAAAAATCCGTTCCCATGGTCGTGATGGAATAGATAAAGGTATTAGTAAACCATGCTGTTTACCATGATGTCTTTTAACTCTTTGACAGACTCAACATTCAGAAACAAAATTAGATATATTAGTATCCATATGTGACCAATAAAAATCTTTAGTTAATGTACGTAAAGTAGATATAATACCTCTATGACCTTGATATGGAGGACAATGAATCTCATTCAAAACAAAAGATCTAAATGGAACTGTAACACATAATCTCTTTTCATAAAACATGAATTCATTATTGTAAGACAGCGAATCAATAGGAATCCAATTATTTGCAACTAATTTATTCCAATCAAATTGAAAAGTAAGATCCTGATTATAAGTATATTTCATAGGGATAAGGGAATCAAATGATATCACAGAGATATTATGAATTGTTGGTAATCTATTTAAAGCGTCGGCTACTACATTCTCTTTTCCTGATTGATATTGTATAAGGAGATGAAAACTTTGAATGAAAACTGCCCATTTAATATGTCGGTCAGATATTTGGGGTTGTCTAAGGAGATGTCTAATACTTTGTTGGTCAGTTTTAATCATAAATTCAGAACCTATTAAGTAATGTTTCCATTGACGTAAAGCTTCTACTACAGCTAGCAATTCTTTATCGTAGGTAGAGTATTTAAGTTCAGATGGTTTCAGTTTACAGCTAGAGTAGGCTATGGGATGGTTATCTTGCACAAGTACGGCTCCTATTCCAGATCCGCTAGCATCAGTAACTACTAAAAAGAATAGTCTATTGAAATCAGGTAGTTATAATACAAGAGCATGGGTTTATGCATATTTCAATAAATCAAAAGATTTTTGTTGATTATCAGATCAGTTATAAACAATACCCTTCTTTAAAAGTTTAGTCAAAGGTAAAGCAAGTAATGAAAAATTTCGCACAAACTTTCTGTAAAAACTAACAAGATCTAGAAAAAAACGTAACTCATGCACATTTTTTGGTATGGGCCAATTTAAAATTGCTTCTATCTTTTTAAGATCAACCTTAATACCTTCTGATGACACAATATGACCTAGATATTCAATTTCTGTTTGAAAGAATTCACTCTTTTTTTAATTAGCATATAATTGATTATCTTTTAACAACTTGAAAACTAAAAACAGATGTTCATAATGCTCATTCTCATTTTTACTGAATACTAATATATCATCAAAGAATACTATAGCACAATGCTGATATTTCAAGAATATGCGATTCATCATTTCGACTAAATGTAGCAGGTGCATTAGTCAATCCAAAAGGCATCACTAGAAATTTATAATTTTCAAATTGTGTTCTAAATGCAATCTTGAATATATCAGCTTTATCCAATCTCACTTTATGATAACCAGATTTAAGATCTATCTTACTGAATATGGCAAAATCTTGTAGTTTATCCATAAGATCATCTACCCTAGGAATCGGATATCTATTCTTAATTGTAATTTTATTCAGGGCACGATAATCAATGCACATGCGATAAGTATTATTCCTCTTCTTTACTAATAAAACAGGTGCGTCAAATGGAGAACTACTAGGTCTAATTAAATCCTCTGTTTAGCAATTATTCTACTTGATTTTGAATTTCTTTATGTTTAATTTAATTATGCATATATGGTGCTTTACATGGTGGTTGTGTACCAAAAATTAAATCTATTTTGTGATCTTCAGATCGTGAATGTGGTAGTCCAGATGGTAAATCATTAGCAAAATAATCTTTAAATTGAGCAAAAAATTGTTTAAGCCTAAGATGCATATGTTTTTCTTTAGCTTGAAGTTCATTCACCCAATTTTACGCAATACACGTTTAGCTTGAGTATGAGTAAGCAATGGAAAATTATTGGATGCGTGCATACCATGCAATGTAATTTGTTTTCCTTGAAAATAAATTTTAATTGAATGCGTTAAATAATCTATATCAGGATTATACTGATGACGCCAAGGCATACCTAGGATAATATCACTAGACTGCAAAGGTACAACTAGGAAATTTCTTCGTTCAGTGTATTAACCAATTTTAATTTCTAAGTTACGCACCTCTTGTGTTCCATTATATCTTATGCCTAGGAATGCTGCTTTAATGCGATAATGTGTAAAAACAATTTGTAATTTCAATTCTTTCACTAACTTTGCAGAAATAAGATCATGTGTACTATCATCATCATGCAAAATAATCTTTTCTTTACCATACACTAAACATTTTATTGTCAACAAAGAATATGGAGTTGATACCTGGTGAAATATCCGAAGGAGTAGCAATGTCGTCATCATCTTCTGTAAAGTCAAGCATTTCCTCACATTCTTCATCTTCCATTACTCCAAGATAATTGATATGGACAGGTGGTTTCTTCGATTGACAATTGACTTCTAGATGTCCAGGTTGATGGCATTTGTAACAAACTACAGGTTTGGCTTTAGATACATTGTTGGCAATGACAGGAAGTCTAGGAATATTAGGATTTGACTGTGAGAATGGCTAAGGATTTTGATTGGTATTTGATGGCAAAGCAAGTGGTCGTATCCAAGACTTACGGAATGTAGATGGAAAAAAACGACTTTGATTGAATCTTCTAAAATTTGAATTGAATTACTTGGAACCATAGTTACCATTAGCTTAAAATTGTTGTGGACGCTTGTCTCTTCCTCGAATCTTGTCTTCAGTGTCATGAGCCAAGGAAATTGCATCTTCAAGGGTTGTTGACTCGAACATATTGACTTCAGCATAATAATGTCCAAGTAAGCCAAACATAAAATTGTGTTTATGAGTCACTTCAGATACGTCTTCTAGCATACGTAGTTGCAGTACGACATTCCAAAAACATTCAGTGTATTGGGAAATAGGTTCACGATCTCTTTGCTGTAGAAGATCCCATTGTTTTATGGCTTTTTCATGGAATTGGAGAGGAAGGAAATTCTGCAGAAACTTCTTCTTGAAACTCTCTCAGGTAGTGGAACAATCAATGCTATTGCGAACCACAGTCCACCAAAGAGATGCTCAATCGACTAAATGATTAGTGACACATTTAATTTTGTCATTTTCAGCATATGTCTCTTCATGAAAGCAATCATCAAACTGACTGATAAATGCAAGTACAGTCTTTCCATCTCGAGTTCCATTGAAAGTACGAAATTTGAAATTTCTTTTACTTATCTTTGTTTCTTTGCGGATGGATTGAGCTTCGAGTGTTACATCGATGATACGTCGAATAAGATCTTCGAGTTGTGGTCCATCTTTATCGGTGGTAGATCGTCGCAAATTGGCCAATTGAACTTCCAAAGCTTGTCGGACTCTTCGTTCTTCATCAAGCTGCATCATAATTAAATCCAATTTTTGTTCCATCGTAGGTTCAGAAAGATCACCTTCAGCCATTAAATCGTCCATATTTTATTCCGTCATCCTATAAAAATCCAAAAGACCTCACGCTCTCGAAATCTGATTAGCGAGATGAGCGTAGCTCAAAGTCGGGTATACAAGGCTTATAGATTTTTTGTTTGGCTTTTTCAGTCTTTGTCTTTTGCGGTTGCGATGTTCGTAGTCTTCGTAGAAATTGCGTATGACCTTCTGCGTGTGCTGAAACTGGTTCAGCAAGTCTGTGTATGTGAACAGAGTCTTCTAGGGAACAATTTTGTGATTCTGTGCTTCTGCGCAGGAACAGTCTTTATGGGAGTAATTGAGATAAGTCAGTTTTGATCCTCTGTGACTTACAGGACTTGCAAAGTAAGTAAGTTTGAACTTGGGAAGCTAGAGAGCCTTAGTAGACTTGTAAGGCTAAGAAGCTTTAAACTTTTGAAGCCGTCATAGAAATTTAGGATATGAATATATCCTCGACGGATTCGTCGCTGCCTAGCACATGCCGCTGCCGTCGATTTTCAGTTTTAATAAGCTAAGCTTTTTAAAGCTTAGTTCTAAGCTTTGACTTTAAGCTTAAACTTTTTTAAGATATGGAAGCTTATCTGTTGACTATAGAAAAAATAACTTGGAGAGGGAGATGTAGAAGTGGTCCTCCGCCTCCTCAGGCCGGTCTTTCGCGATCAGAGGCTGCAGACAGAGGTTCTTGACCGCCAGGAATCCACCCGTATCGACCGTTCGCGATGAAACTCACTGTAGAGCTTGATCGTTCCAGAAGCTCCGCCTTCGCGCAAAATGGGTAGCGATTGGAAACTCTCAATCTCAGCTTCACTCTGATACCACTGGTATGAACAAGAGACTAATTTGATGCAAAAAGTAGAGTTCTTTTGTTCTTGGGGACCTTCTGACGCTCACTACGCGCGCTTACGGCATCCGATCTGTGTACCAGGATATCAATCTTAGCTCCACAATTTGAACCTGCCACACTTCAATCGATGCGTCAAGGAAGTCCCTCTCTGGATTATATGCATCTGTGTAGACATATAGATCAGGCATGGCTGCCCTATCTCACCACCCTTTCACACTCCCTCTAGCATTGGAGAGTCATGAGGGATGTCATCATCACCACTACTAGAAAGCCATTGAGAAAGGAGCCATCAATCCCTTTCCACGATCTGAAAAAGCTGATATTTTCCGCGCCTTGGATTTCTTCTTGGCTGGAGGATCCAAATCTGAGTCAAAGATAGATGATGACTCGTTGGAGGAGTCCACGTTCTGCTTCATCTTCTTCACCTTCTTCTTCCTGGAAGCTGCTAACTCGTTGCAATCCTTCTGTAAATGACATTTCTTCCCACAATGGTAATACTGGGTCTTTGACTTCTTCTTCTTTGAAATCCTCTCTGAAGCTGTAAAAGCCTCACTAGAACCTCCATGAAACTTATCATCAATGGATGTGTGCAGAGGAGCCATCTATAGAGCATTTAGAAGAGAAGTGCAGAAAAGAAGAGATTTGGAGAGGAAACACAACCAAACCACAAGCACAGACTGCAAAAAATGAGAGTTTGCATGCAATATTCACCAAAATCTGACCAAAACAAGAAGAAATCTGCTACGAAAAGGTAAAAAAGCAACCAAAAACCACCTGAAACAGCAAAAACGGCCTAATATTGCAATCACCCAACCAAGAGGAGATGCAAAAACACTAAATCGCAGGCTGAAACTAACACGCAGGAGAGGGGTTGACGCAAGTGGTACGAATGCTAACACCATTAAAAACGCAAGAAAAACAAGTCGCTTGGTTGAAGCAACAATTGCCTATTCAATATTGGTCAAAAAAATCTTAAAATCAGCAAAGAAAACACAGCAGGAGGATAAAACCTGAAATCTAATATTATGTCAAAAGTGGAGTAGCAATGGAAGCGTAAATATATGATGTAATAAACTGCTGAAACACAAGACAAAAGAGAAAAAGAAAGAAAAAACACAATACAGATGAGAACTCAAATGTATGCTCGGGAAATGGAATACACATATCCAACACGAGACAACCGCATACAACAACGAGTCACTAGCTGCGTGGGCAAGCACCGGCACTGGCTCCTCTTTCCACGGAGTCTCCACACATGTGATGGCAGATAAGTCATTGAGTGAGAAGGAGGAGTCTGAATATATATGACAAAAATATGTCCTCAATATGATCACGTCGGCCAACATTTAATGCTGAATATAACCAAAATGAAGACCATAAGAAATGCCTAAAATATCCTAAATAATGTGCCCAGCCTCTACAGGCACAAACTCACACATGAGCTGACATATCTACTAACAATTCAAGCTTGGAGCTAGTTTGCAGTTTAGGTTCATGATGGGATGTTTGATAGAGAGTGGTATTTGCTCCATAGTGTATTCTCACATGAGAGAACACTTTGGTAATCTAGTCGAATCCATGGTCATGATAGTGTGTCAAAAATAACGTTGATACCATGTCAAAATAAGCAACAGTGCAAAGAGATAGTAGGGTTCGTAAGAAGTGACACAGAGTGTGTACGGCAAACACTGAGAGAGAAGAGAAACTCAAAAAAACAAAATGAACACAATGATGATGCACTAAATCATGCTATGAGAAGAAAAGGTGATACAACGAAGCTGACGCTTGAGATAATTGCACTGTCCTATTTGAATCAAGCAGCAATACCTATGGGAAATCTACACAGTAAAGGGAGCGAAACGCAATCCTCCAAGCAATGGGCTATCGAAGTAATCACTTGAAGGTGAAAGACAGCTATCAAGGGAGTAAACCCCAGCCCTCTGATGCCATCGGAGATGTGGAAGATCATCGCCAGATATTGAGGGAGCGAACCACAATCCTTTGATACCGGGGAATGCCCTGGGCAGCAAAATGCACATCCCAGAGTGTCGAAGCTGTCAAACACAAGGAGAGCAGCCCAAATGTTGATGCCAAGTGGATAATGATGATGGAAGATGAGCCGGCGGGCTGCAAAAACACTTGTCCAATAGCCTCTATGATAGACGAGTGACGCTAGGTGATGGAGGAGGAGCCAAGCTACAAAAATGCAAGTTCCAACAGCCTCTGTGATAGATGAGTGACGCTAGGTGATGGAGGATGAGCCAGGCTACAAAAACACAAGTCCCAACAGCCCCTGTGATAGATGAGTGACGTCACGTGATGAAGGAGCTAGGTTGCAAAAACGCATGTTTCAACAGCCCCAGTGATTAGCAGCCAAAGCAATATGGTTTTTTCATTAAGTGTGTGGATATTGTAACTTTTTTGGTGGCCACAAGCATTTTAGCTACCAATCCGGAATCACTACCACCATTACTACCTACCACTAATGCTTAGATTATGTTAATGTACTATGTACATGAGGTAAGGAGGCCACTAATGCTTAGATTATGTTAATGTACTATGTACATGAGGTAAGGAGGCGAAGTCTCCAAGATTACCAACACCGTGCTAATATTAGAAACATCAATTGATCTATCTGGCCCATAAAGAAGTAATTACAAGGAGGCCAAGTCTCGGTACGCCAATATTCGAAACATCAATTGATCTATCTGGCCCACAAAGACGGAATTACAAAAAGATTTTGAAAATTTGCTTACGAACGAAGGATGTCCATATAATGCGCTTCTATACCACTATCACTACCAATTAACAACTACTGTTGTCTTATCAAAAGCACTCCTTCACAATGAATCAAAGTAGGGCTTGCCTCTATTCTCTCCCGTTTTTGCTGGCGTTTGGACTTCTTTACTGTAGAGATTTTGGAAGCCCCGCCATCGTTCTTCTCTGATTGAGTATCATTTTTGGTCCCTTCCAAATCCTGGTCAGGCAAAGATGCACTCGCAATGACGCGAACCCCGGCGGCACGAAGAAACTCGCGTTTGACAGGAGCTCTCCCTTTGGCAATCAATTCCAAGGCAGAAGAATGAGCATCGGGAAGAAGCTCCACGGGCGTCTCGTCGGCCTTCTCTTCTCCTTCTACCTCGTTCACGGCGGCACCATCGTCCGTTGAAGCCGCAGGGACTTTCACCGCATGGTCCTCGTCCAGCTCCGTCATTGACTGCCGCGGCGAGGTTGGAATGGAATGGATGTCCTGTGCAGCTTCCATAACAGATACTAGCTGCGTTTTAAGCCACCGTAGTCATAGTCAGACATATTAGCTTTCTCCCCTTAAGACTTCACTTAGGCTAGGGCCTAGGGTGGTAACAAAAGCATCGTCCATCGTTCAAACAAGTTTGCTTGGTCAGCCTAAGGGCCTCATCATGCCTTTCGACACGAATATATATGTTGTGGGGGAAACGGGCCATATGGTTTGGAGTCCGGTACCCTTCTAGCTCGAACCGCAACCAAACCACTATGCCACAACCCTATTGGTGGCCTAATCATACCTTTGCTTGCTAGGAGCTTCCTGCTCGTACAGGCCAATGAAGTGACATCCTCCAGTAAGAAAGCATGTTGGGGCCAATAGAGTTTCACAAACACATGGAGATTGCAAATTGTTGTCATAGGGTTCAACTTCATTACTATATTGGTCCATCAAACAAACATGTTTGAGTTATTATGGTTTTCACACTTTATGTGTTTTTGCCACAATGGCTATGGTTGCATGTTACAAATTCGTCTCAATCAGATACAATTACCTACGTACATCAATGCAAGCTAGCAAAGGCTCCATCAATAATTTCTATCTTCAAGCTCAAGGTTTTTCCTTTTGTTGACACTATTCTAGTTCTTTTATCTTGAGTGCTTGGCAATTAGTTGGCTCTTTGTTTAGCCATGTTTAGAGTGAGGTGATTGCTAGTTAAGTTGCAAGTGGGGTATGCTTTAAGGCATCTCGAAATTGTGGCTACCATGTGATACTCTCTTTAAAAACATGGAATGTGGGTATATTGCCATTCATAGTTGTCCTTAAGGTACCTTAAATCACAAGTACATCAACCAAACATTTTGAAGATGAACACCCCTAAGATGAATGGGATAAATCGATATAATATTGATTTGATCTATTTCAAAATGGGTAGTTTACATAAAATAATGGCACTAGATTGGTAAGAAAAGTGATGAGATGAATATTAAATGTATGGGGGAGAAAGCCCCAAGTCACACTTCACAAAATTGCATTGAGGTCATAATTGTTTGCTCTTGATAGCTAATGGAGGAGCGACCCATGAGATTCTAAAACATAAGGCATGCTAACACATCACAAAAACTGTTTTAGAGAAAGCAATCAACATAGACAAATAGACAAACAGAACATAGAAAGATAAAGAGTCCTCTCACAAACTTTCATTTTTCAACAAGACATAAGTTACACGGATCCTTATGCTTCTTTTTCTCCTCCATCATTTTCATCTTATTGTTACTACATACATAAACCAAACATCTTTGCCAGTCCTTGCGGATTTTGCATGCACTTGAAAGCATTGTTGTATATTGTGAGACTGCAAGGCAACAATAGCCTTCTATATCCAAAAATAACACTCACAAGATATACATATGGCGGCACAAAAGTACAAGTATAATAAACAAGGAAATTAGTCATAGAGATAGAGAAGATAAGAGAATAGAGACTGGAGAGAAAGAAACAAATATATGTTGAGTGTGCGTGAGAAGCAAGCTTTTCTGGGCAACCTCCATTTGTTGTTCCACATAGTCCACTTATTCCTCCTCTTCTCTTGTGCGCATATCAAGCACCACTACTGCCCCTTATTGACGCCACCACCATCACCACCTCTACCACCGCTGTCACTACCACCTCCACTGCTTCCACCACTACCGTCCCCTTCCATGTTTCTCCCCCGTGTTAATTGCCTCGAGTATAGGTCTCTCTCTCTCTCTCTCTCTCTCTCTCTCTCTCTCTCTCTCTCTCTCTCTCTCTCTCTCTCTCTCTCTCTCTCTCTCTCTCTCTCTCTCTCTCTCTCTCGGCAACTTCTCACTTTCTCCCTCTCTTACACTCACCTTCTCTCTCACTTTCTCTCTCTCCTTGTGTCACTCACAATACATACACATACACACACTCTCTCTCCCTCTCCTCTCTCTCTCTCTCTCTCTCTCTCTCTCTCTCTCTCTCTCTCTCTCTCTCTCTCTCTCTCTCTCTCTCTCTCTCTCTCTCTCTCTCTCTCTCTCTCAATTAGCAACGCCTCTCTTTCTCCCTCTCTCACTCACACACACACTCTCTAAATTAGCAATTTCTCAGTCTCTCCCCCTTCTTAATTTTGCAAGGGTCATCTATCCATGTTTCACAACCCTCTTATTTTTGCAAGGGTCAAGGGTTTGCATGAGATCCATTGTCTTAGACACTTTTAGTTGTTAATATTAGAATAAAAAGAAAATCGCATTGTTAATCTCACATGCATATATACGTTCACATATCTCTCACTTTTATGTGTATGATTTGATATTATATCCTTATATATCACATCCATTGTGCACACATAAGCGAAACCATATCACACATATTTTCACTACTTTCAATTGAGCATTATTGTTATGTGGACTTACTATAAGAGGATAGGGTATCAAATAGTTTATTACACTCACTGCAATAACATGCAATATCTATTGCTTTTCACTTTGTTTGAATAGTTAATATCAAGACAACAATATTACCTCATTGTTACTCAATCCACTGTGCACATATACATTCACATGCATGCATGTTTCTACACTCCACCCTTCCCTATATATTTTGCAAGTGCTTTATTTACATATCTTGTAATATTGTAATTGAGTGAATGCCTATACATAATCTCCTTCACTTGCATATTCTTCTCTCTTTCTCCTCTTCCCTCTCTTCCTCGTTTCATTGGGCTTGTAAATAAACACAATCTAATAATTTTGAAAGTACATATTCATCATGCACATCAAATATCAATCGAGTTCCATTACTGGGGGTGGAATTGGTGATCCCTAACAAAGTCTAGGACTGAACCATGGAAGCACGCTAGCTCAATCAAGTAGGGAAGCATGTGCTCTAGAAGAAGGACAATATCCAATGGGTTTCCCTTAAATGGGGGTGGGCATATAAAGACGTTGGGTGGGTTCATCTGCATCTTCTCCATGCTATCATCCACAAATAGTGTCATTGTTGGGCTGAAGTGCGACCAATCAATGTCATCAAACATTTCATGAAAAGGGGCTTTGTGTAACTCCTTTTGTTGGAAGTTGTTGTGGGAGTTGCCTTGCACTTGCCTTGTCCATATTGAAATACAAAAGTTGGTGTTTACTTTGACGACTTCACACATTCACTTCTAACCAATTGGAGTATCTCACTTAAGGTGTCTTCCTTCATGGGGCTTCGGATGGCAATGTCAAACAATGTAGATATTTCCTTCAAAAACCTTTTGAGCTTTGGCTGCAAAATCACCCAATACCTGCCCACTTCCAGGGGCTTCACCAGTAACGATCCCTTCTACTTTGGCCGCCTATGTAGAAGCACCCCATCCATATCAAACACGATTAATTTTTGGGTTGTGGGAGGTAGCTGTACATATGCACATGGAATGGTGAACACCCATGTATTGGTATGATGAAAAAGAACACTACATTACAATCAAATATTGTACAAGTTTATGTAAACATGTTACCTTTGCTCTTAGATATATTCCATCTTTGGCCACGCAATATAGACATGTAATCTATCTATTGGAATTTAGAGCTACTGATGCAAAGTCACCACATCCCGCATTGCAATCTAAATTTGTGTCCCCTTCTTTTGTGTATGTTTGCAAGAACGAGCTCCAAAAAGCCCTACCACGTTGTGTGCTATCACAATATGTGGTATTCATATAACAGATTATGAATCTACTAAATGTTTACAAAACATCGTTGTAGTATTTTAACAACATTGGATCTCATATTGACCTCTCAGTGATTGAGGATCCTGATGTATCTCACACCCACTCATTTGCAGTAATGTCATCTTTCGTGAACTCTAGAGGGATGACACCATTGTAAGTGGCATTTGAATGCATGTACACTAGAATATATGTCACATGTACCTGTATTTAAAGCTTAAACTAATAATTTTAGTGATTGCACTCACTAAACGGAGCCAACAAGTGTGATACATAAACAATATCTAGCACGACCATATCATGACTTTTAAACTCTTATCTCTCTACCTGCAATGACATAGACAAGCATCTCGCAATGACAATCATGTGCCATGCATAAGGCCCAACACTTTTGCCTTAATTCAATCAGTCAATGTCTATCCTCCACAACTTGCTTGACAAGCTCTACAATGGAGTGTGTCGTGGCAAGGAAAAGCAATATATCCTTGTGTCCTTGAGAATATGATCATCCATATACATTGCATCGACTGACTCTGCCTCAGTATGGGAGTTCCATGATAGAATTACATCCCCCAATCCATGCACAACACTATCTTCAGGGAGACAAACCACCATGATATCACATGTTGTGTTTGTGGTTTCTTCGTCAACCTCGACCATCTTGTGTTGGTTGACCTCCTTCAATGCCTCTGCTAATTGAGAGAATGCCTCACTTAGCTGATCATTTCGCAATGCATCTCCTGTCTCGAATGGGTCGCACAAAACAGTACACCACTCCACCTTCGCCATCATAGTGGCATGGGATATAGCGACTTGCAAGGGGTCTTCCATGGGGCTTTTAGTGTGGACCTTTGCACATTGACTCCTCGATTAGTAACATATTCTTCTTACTGAATGTTACTATATATAATATTCTTGATACGTGTTTGTTTACCTGTGTGTGTGGTTGGCACATCTTACACCATTGTAGCTTCGAGGGAGATGATGTCTTGCAAGGGGACTTTCACGTGACTTTCAGTATGGCCCTCTACACGATAAATTCACAATTAGCAACATATTCTTCAATCAAAATGTTATTGTAGATAGTATTCTTGAGGTATGTTAGTTCACTAGTGTCTATGGCTGGCACATCCTCTAGCATTATAGATTGATAATAAAAAATTGTATCCCCCTCTGCAAAAATACAGACCATTCTTATTGACATTGTATTGTGGGAAAAAAAACCATGAGTCACGCTTGTTTACTGGTTGCTAGCTGCCACATCCCCTAGCATAGCTAGTTCGCGTTCTTGCATTCTTTTATTTCTTACACAGGGACACACGTCACTATTAACATTATATAATGACAGAATGTTTTAAAGCTCTAACATTGTCCAATCATGGCGCGTGTGGAATTCATGAGCATTGTTTATTTACCTCTATATACGCATAAGCCACGTTCGATGCGACCTCAAATCTAACACGCCCAATTCTTCCACCCTCTACACAGTAAAAAATATATTCTTATGGTTACTTTGGTCATGAACAAGAATTACGTGCCATCACATCATGAGCTTTGTGCAAAAGCAAGCTTACCATCTCGGTGCTCTATAATACGTGTCAATTTGATGTGATACCTCACCACTTCTTGTCATTATCATGTATCTCTCTATAGCGGTGTGTAAGGTAACACTCTCCATCGCAAGATCTAGAAGAACTTGTTGTATTCTTCTATCCATGCTAATGACACGGACCTCCTCGATGGTGCCTTCCATTACAATGTACTCTTTAGTGGTATCAATCAAGGGACCTACATGGTTTGGTGGTTACGATTAATATTCTAGGAACTATTTTCACTACAGGGACACAAGAAATGTCTTAGCTATAGTACTTCAAAAAATCAAACCTTTTGGGCGTGGAGAATCCAAATCAATTGGTGATGAGGACCGATCTCTACTTGGCCTCTCTTCAATGATATTAGATGTGGACTTACTCTTTTGTTTTCTTTTATAGTAACCATACTATTAGTATCAGTTTCCTATGAACCCATCATAGTCTCTTTATTAGGAGACAACAAAGTGCAATATACTCCTAAGACTGCAACTCGTTTTCCTTACCATGCCTCTGGATCCTTGTGTCTCTTGTGTTTGTTTTTTCCTTGATTTATTTTTGATACAAACCCTTCTCATTGGAGGCCCATTCACCTTCTAGATAGTTGAGGAAAATAGGGCATATTCGATATACCTCCTCATCCCACTCTTACTGTATCTAGTAATCCTCATACATGTACTGATCCTCCTGCATGTTTGCCCACTCTCCTCACATTCTCCCAATAGAGTTTGTATAGCCCCCCTCTCCATCTGCCTGTACATGAACTTGACTTGCAAAGTCACCGTTACATTTCTGGAATGTATTGGCAAGATAGCATCGTAAACATGCTACTAAAGAAGGATTCTATGAACTACATGTACAGAAGCCTCCATTTTGCCAACTTCGTTGACTTATGTGACTCTATATCTTCATTTGTCTTGAAATCATGGAAGACAGTGTGAAACATTTGTTCTCTATGTTTGCTATTTATCTCTTGGGTATATTAGATGCAATAATTTAGATGAACAAGAGTAACCTACGTTCATGCATGCCCATCAATGTTCAAATTTTCCTATCAAAATTGTCCATGGCCTTCAATACCCTTACGTGATCTACCTCGTTTAGCATTGAGGATGCCAATGTGTATACTCTCTCCTCGTTCAATACACCCCCCATCTTGGAGTCCCACTCCAAGCATGAGATAGTTTTGCATTGACAAAAACATTGTTAGTCTGGACCAATGTAGTTTGACTACATATAAATGGTAGGTACAAAGAGGTTGCAACTTATTGATATCACTTCTCTCTGAGGCTAGGGATTGCAACTCTTATCAAATGTCGAGTTTCCTTGACGAGCTTTTCATTAACACTATAGTACACCTTGCCCCACTTGGTTCTAAACTCAGAGTCAAAGAGATGTGTCCGTTTATGTTCAATTAGTCACACTACCATATCATACTCGTCCTGCACTTGGTAATTAAGGACAACGTCATTGCATTAGGAAAAAATGCATTAGGAAAAACATTGTTAAGTTAGCTTGAAGAACTACCTACCTTCCACATAATGTGGGCAAGTACAATCAACAATGCCTTGTACCATGTAGGAACGAGTGCCATCTTTCAGTGCACCTGCACCCATGCCTTTGCCTCATCAATTAACTTGTCAAAAATAGTTGCGTGGTTAGCCTATCCTAGTATCCTTGCTTCGCAAACAAGGTCTAGATACGAGGTATGGACAACCCCCTTTTGTGCCGGCCTCCTGTGTACATTCAATATTAGGGTCTCATGAGAATATTTCATCATCCACGTGACCTTCAATGCACAAAGGTAATACAAGCATATGTGAATATGGTCCATTGTATACTTGTTTGTACAAGAAATAGCTGACAAAATCTCCCCCTCTGCCACACTTGTCACTTTTACAAGGTGACAATCAATGCACGCATGTTGCCTCGCGTTATCTAGAAAGGTTGTTGCAAACAATCAATTATGTTAACGATGATGTAAGCAATAAACACATTGCAAAATGTTAAGGTACTACTGTTTAGAGCCACTTACATTTGCGTATCTCATTCATCCATGTTGTGAGCCAATGGTTACCATCCCAAACGTAAAACATGCAATTTAATAAAAAGGCCCAATCAGTATCGTTGATTTCTGCCTCAAAGTCCTCATGCTTCTTTAGCTAATGGGAGTCCCACTCATTTCCAATCATATAATCAACCTCTTTGCACTAGTGTCTTGGAGTCTCTAATGATACTATGAATATACCCATCCCTCTAACATACTCGTTACTGAAAAATGTCTCTGAGTGTTGCTTGTACCTCGATGTGACTTGTCTAATTATAGGCATGGAAACCAAACGACATAGGATGGGTGGCAAAGGGGTGGATGTTAGCATCTAAATGAGACGATGAAGTGATTAATATCCAATCAATGTAAATAAATAAAACCATAATCTAAATCATGCTACCATCTCTTATAAGCACTCACTGTCAACGTTTCCAACTGGTCTTCTATGTATGCTTGCATAATATGTTTATTGCAAGTGACTGTGAGAGCAATCTCTCTAGTCATTTCACTAGCCTCTGTCATGTGCTCTATAACGTGCCTACCTATCAGTTGTCCAGGCACGTTTTTAGCGGTCCATCGAGAGACGAGTCTAGGTGACGCCGCCCGGCACTCCCGTGGAATGTCATGGGGTTTGTTACCTAGGGTTTCTTGAGTCCGCCTCCCAACAGAACGTTCAAGGCTAAACCCACTAGGATCGACCTAAAGCTTGGGTTCCTAGGGGTCAAGGTCTCCTGATAGCATTCTAGCGTAGGGTTTTGGACATCCTACTTTACACAGAGATACCCAATCCGAAGCAGATCCATGCGGCACTTGGTTCAAAGAGAATGGAAAATGAGAGGGACGCGCTGCTCAACCTCTCTGCCCATAGGGCCTAGTCCCATTTCGGTCTCCTAAAACGGCATGAATCGGGTTTTAACCTAGCAATGCCTAAGGTCAAATGATGGTAAAACCTTGTGAGAAGCCTCTCAGTTCTTTGGGACCACCCTGCCGTAGGACAGACCCGTCGGGGTTCTGCCCACTTACTTCCCTTGATAGCTTTAGTTTTCTAATTAGGTCCTACCACAATTATGTGTGACATTTAAAATCAGCTTCGTTAATTAAGCCTTTTAGGGAACAGGGTTCGTTTGCGTAATTTACAACACATACATGAATATAGAGCAAGGAGTCCTTTGACAAACAAGTTCAAACAAATTCCTTAACTCATCTCAAGTTAATCTTTGTTTCGTGCCCATACAAGAGAATTATTTATATCTCCTTCTATCCAACAGAAGTACCCCTTCTACCCTCTTTTTGAAGTAACTAGCCCAAATCACATGGCACCACAATTTCCATCCATTATCTAGAATAGGATTTTTCAACACCTTAGATGTTGGGCTCATGGCAATCTACAACTCTGTTTCGGTTTAGGCAAGGGGTGTCCAGAGCTCCGTTGACCCCAAGCAACCTAGGAGAGAGACACAACTTCTGTGATTGCCCTTTTCACCACTCAACCTTCGGCCCATGAATCAAGCAGTGCCCTCTCGGGTTGAAACGTGGCATGACCTTGGAGATGATCCACTCGCGCAAAATATCCTTCATTAATTAATCCAATTAAGAACCAAGCACAATCGAGACAATCAACCTATTATCATCCTCCAAGAAAACATTCCTTTATTTCCATGGCAACTTGTCATCACAGACCCCTGCCATGTATTTACCATCAAATACAAACACTTGGAATAGTCATCCAAATCACATCCCACCATTAGTTTTATGCAAAAGCATTTATGATGTTATTTGATCATTCAACAAAAACAATGGTATCCTTTTCCAAACATTGCAAGAATAGTCGTGATAACCTTTTCATTGTATATTTACTCTCCCCCTTGGGATCAGGAGCGATCTTACATAAAACTTACTTAGCATACCTTTCTTTCGGCTAAGGCATATGTTAGGGGTTTTAACACTGTACGCGACATAAGTTCTATAGGTCACTTGCATTGTTCGATAACCCAACCCTGAATTGGATTGGTGGGAGTCATAGTTAGCAGATGGATCTTAAGACATCTCAAATCCAATCCTTGTGATTAATTTCTTGTACTAGCCCCTAGTCAAGCCATAAACCAACATGAAATTATTTCCATATATCGAACATGTTATGGGCATAATGTGTAAATACTTGATAAGATAAGTGCTAGATAATCTTAGGTAAACTGGACTCTAACAAGCCTTGCATTGAACTAGAATCTAGGTTTCCTTGTTATTTGGGCCCTTAGGCTAGGTACTTTTGAAGTATCCAAACTTTAAACTAGAACCTTCTATTTCCTGAATCTTAATGTCATATTCTTTTGTCAATTATGCTAGTTTTAAACCTTGACTATGCTTTAACTTAGCACTTGTATGCACAATTTCTAGTGTCGTTCTTTTAGCGACTATACTGTTCATAACCCTTGACTAGTTCCTCCTTGCGATTGCGCTATTAGCAAATAGGTCATATGCAACTAAGTTGGATTAAAAGGAACAATCGGAATGCCAAGTTCTAATGGTAGGAATAGGTTCAAGCTATTTGCACATACTGAAGTGATATAGCCTATGACTCATTAATAGGAAAGAAGGCAATTAATACATGGGTATTCGGAGATGGCTTAACCATACCCAACGTTGCATATTCGAATTGACAGTATCGCCCGGACAGATGGTTCCACTGCCGAACGTGGGATTTCCATTGGTGCGTGTCACCCTTCGTTTTGGGGCCATACTTCAGCTTGTAAATTAGTAGTTTGTAATACATTATTTGACTTTCAAGGCTACTTTTCTTTATGTTGTATCTTATCTATACATTGTGTACATTGTATTATGTGAGAAAGAAGAAGAAAAAACCAGTAAGAAAACATTTCGGCCTCCATCCCTCTTCTTGTGTTCTCTTCTTAAGCGAGAAAGAAGAAGAGAAAACCATCAAGAAAATGTTTTGGCCTCCACCTCTCTTCTTATGTTCTTGAGCGAGGTTCCTCTTGTGTGTATTGTGTGTTTGGCGCAACAGCTCAAGCAAGTCCCCTCACTGTGTGATTTGTGACATGGTATCAGAGTGACGCCACTAAGAGAGGCTAGTTTTGAAGGGATGTTGACGTGAAGAAGAATAAGCAAGAATTCGAGCAAGCAAGCAACAGTAAAGAAGCTCTCCCATTATTCTACTCTTTCTCATAAATAAAGCCTATGGAGGCATCGGAAAGCATGGGAAAGAAAAAATCTCATATTGCTATGAGATTTGGTGTGCAAGCAGAGCATTGTATATTCTACAAACATGCCCTTTAGGACTTTTGTCATTGCCTTTTTAGCCATCTGATGCCATTTCAGGTCCTATTTTAGATCCACAAGGCTGTGGACAACAATGTTATAGTATACTGCAATTTCGGATGTGTTGACCAAAGGTGGATGCATAGGTTACAGATTTCAATTTTATAAATTTGGAGGTGTTTGCCAAGAAGCAAACACAAGTTTTATCTGCAAATAGGTTGCAGATTGCATGTCCCATTGAGCAATCAATGAAAAAGACTACTTAGTGTATTGCTATGCACTTCTTGTAAAAACAATGAGAGGGCAAATTCTGTTACCAATGACATCAACAAGAGATTGTTAGTGGTTGCCAAAAATACACATGTAAATGGCTATTGATATAAAAGTTTCACGCATGAGAAAAGTTTAGTGTTTTTGAGTGGTTTGAGATACTTGAATATGGAAGAGTTACTTTGGAAAGAAGTTTCAAACAAGTAGAAACTTGCAACGAGGAGAAACTCGTCCAAATCTAACGTATAGACAGTTCAAGAACTGATTTGAATGAAGACTCGCTATTTGTTAAACTTTCTTGGTTCTTCTACTTTTGAAAGTGACCTTCTTATAGCAACCTTCCATGTGTGTTGTTGTTGTTTTTGTTGTGTTAGATCTTTTATGGGCTATTTGCTTTTACACGTCATCCTATTCTAGAAGTTTTCTATAGCTTTTTAGGATATTTACAATAAATAATATAAAAATTAGGCTAAACTTATCCAAAATTCATGTATTTTGGAACTAACCATCCTATGGACACTAGCACTAATGAGACTAAGATGACATTGACTCTCTAGATTCATGAGAAAGCCAGATGATGATACACTCTATGTTTTTTCACATAGTGTCCACATTAGACACAACATCCATCCCCTCTAAACCTACACATACTCTGATATGTGCCCCCGATGCACCACCCGGGTCAAACACCCATATCGTCAACTTTTCGCTTATCATGCACATAAGAAGGCAACCCCCTAGATCATAGATCAAAATACTTAGTATCTGGATAACTCTTGAACCACACCTAGTGCCCCATCTAGGGTCATAAGGCCTTGGGTGTGCATCATATACCAGAGACTGTTGAATCTCCATATACAGGCTATCAATGCACCCATCAACAAATACATAGCAACATGCCTATTCTTTCAAAGTCCAGCGCATAGAAATTTGCTTATATTGACAATTTCTCCCTCTCTCTTCTTCTCCTCTCTCTCTCCCTCTCTCTCTCCCTCTTCTTCTCCTCTCTCTCTTCCTCTCTCTTCTTCGCCCTCTCTCTCCCCCTCTTCTTCTTCTTCTTCTTCTTCTTCTTCTTCTTCTTCTTCTTCTCCTCTCTCCCTCTCTCTTCTTCTTCTTCTTCTTCTTCTCTTCTTCTTCCTCCCCCCTCTCTCTCTCTCTCTCCCTCTTCTTCTTCTTCTTCTTATTCTTCTCTTCTTCTTATCCTTTCTCTCTTCCTCTCCCTCTTCTTCTTCTTCTTCTCTTATTCTCCTCCTCTCTCTCTCCCTCTTACTCAAGCCGGCAACAATGGGGGGAAAAGAAATTGATGTGTTATCCTCTCGCTAAGGGGGGGGGGGGGGGTTATAGGGGAAGGGTGGGGTATTATAGGCCAGAATGAGGCAGTGGGAGGGGGAGTGTGGTGGCACACGTGTGCCCCTCCCCCTTTGATCTCATCAATGTCTTCATCACTGTAATCTCCCACGTCGTAGTTAATGTCGCATCATCTCCCTATCGACTCTTCCTCGCGACGTCTTCCTCCTCTTTTCGCCCGTCAACTTCTTCTTTCCTCTTCCCCTCGCCACCTGTCGGCGATGATGGGGGAAAAAAGGGAAAAATTTTGATTATTTATTTATTTATAATAATAGAGGGCATTCGTAACAATGGAACGTCACACGCTCCTTTGCAGTTCTTTACGTTCACTTAGTATCACTCTTCAATACTACAAGCTTGCCCTTCCTCGTCTATTTCATCAAAGTGTGTCCACCTTCTCCTAATGTCACTCCTTCCCCACATGCCATTGCAATGGTTGCCTGTAACTCAACAGAAGTCAATGATTGCATTTGTGTTGCTCTCCCCCTCACTCTTGGAGGGCGACTCCCCCCTTGTGACTACATGTTGCTAGTGACAATAGCCTATCCCGATCTAGGTCATGGAGGCAAGTCAAAGTCCTCGGGAGACTCATTCGTTCGTCACTCTCTTTCCTACAAACAATGATTCGAATAGGGTAAGAGGGGGAGACAGAGCGATCATAACAAAAATTAAGAGAGGGGCTCCTTACCATCTGTTCCATTGGCCATTGCACAATTGTGTTTTTCTCAATGTCTATCTCAGTATTGCCTTTGCTTCCTTGATTTCCTACCAATCAAACACCAATTGTGATAGAGAGAGAGAGTGGGGGGAGAGCGAGAGGGGGAAAAGAGGAAGAGATGAAATTGGGATGAGAGAGAGAGAGAGGGGGGGGGGGGAAGCCTGGGATAGAAAGGTGAGATAGAGTGTAGGTGGCTGTGAGAGAGAGAGAGAGGGAGAGAGAGAGGGGGGAGAGAGAGATAGAACTGTGTCGAGGGTAGAGGGGGGTTCTTTTAAAGACAAAGGAGAGAGAGCGAGGGAGAGATAGAGAGAGAGTCACATATCGAGAGTCGTGGTGGGAATGATTTGCAATGTGAAAAAGGGGGGGATGGGTCCTTTTATAGGTGAAGGAGAGAGAAAAAGTGATGAGAGAGAGGGCGAAGAGAGAGAGCATGCAATATGTGTAATTTTTTCTTACAAAAAAGGGGTCGCTGGTAGTCCCTTATTGGATGCTTTTTTTTTCGGCGACCCATTCTTGGCGAGAGTAAAATTTGGTCCAACTAGATTTGTGATTTTTTCTCGCCCAAATAAGGGACTGCCCGACAACCCCTTCTTAATGAAAAAACAGACCACGGTTCCGAGAATAGATAGTATGGGGTGAAGAGAGAGCAATAGAGTGTGGGTTTTTTTTGTCCAAGAAGGGGCTGTTGGTGACCCCTTCTTGTCAAAAAAAGAGAATCCATAGGTCCAAGAATAGAGAGTATGGGGGAAAGAGAGAGTAATAGAGTGATGAGGGAGGGAGAGCATGCAATATTTTTTCATCTAGGAAGGGACTGCTGCCGATGCCTTCTCGGTGAGAAAAAATACTATATATTGCATGCTCTCTCTCTCTCTCTCTCTCTCTCTCTCTCTCTCTCTCTCTCTCTCTCTTTCTCTCACTCTCTCATCCCCTCTCCCATCACTTTGTTACTCTCTCATCCACCCATGTATTCTTGGACATGTGGGTTTTTTTCGGTGGCTCCTTCTTGGGCAAAAAAAAACCCACACTTTGTTGCTCTCTCGTTTTCCCATGCTGTTTATTCTCAGAACTGTGGTTTGTTTTTTTGTCGAAAAGGGGTCACTAGCAATCCCTTATTGGGTGAAAAAAACCAACAAATCTAGTTGGGTGAAAAGTTACTCTTGCCAATAATGGGTTGCCAAAAAAAAATTTGCCTGATAAGGGGCTCTTAGTGATCCCTTTCTTGTGAGAAAAAATTACACATATCGCATGTTCTCTCTCTTCCCCCTCTCTCTCATCACCCTTTCTCTCTCCCCCCATTTTCTCAACTAATTAACTAATAATTACTTAATTAACTTTACGATATATATACATACATACATATATATACAAACACACACACACACACACATATATATATATATATATATAATTTTAATAATAAACTAATTAAGTAATCAAATAATTAACTAACTACTTAAATATATATTAATTACTAATTGAATTTTAATTAATACTTGATGGTTACTAATTATTAATTATTAGTTGCTAATTATTAGCTACTAGTTATACTTTAACTATTAGTTACTAATTATCAATTACCAATTTTAATTATGAACTAATGATCAACTAATTATTAATTATTAACTAATTTTTAACTAACTATAAACTAATAAATTAATTAAAAATTACTAATTATTAACCATTTAAAAATTATTTTAATTAATTATTAACATAAAATATAGCTAATTATTAATATAAATTTGAATAATTAAAATATTAGTAAACTAACTAGCTTTCTAATTACTAACTAACAAATAAAATTAATTAATTAACTAATAAGAAAATTTCTTTTTAGGGGATAGAGACCTAATTATTCTTTTGGACATTGGGGGATGAGAGCCAAAAGGTGTGTTGGTTGTTTTTTTTTAAAAGTCTTTTTGTTGTTTTTTTTTGTGGAGAGGGAAGCAAAAAGTTTGTTTTATTTTATTTTTTATTTTTTTGGAGGCAAAGAGTTTTTTTTGGGGGGAGGGAAGACAAGAAGTATTTTGTCTAAGGGCTTTGTAGCTATACCATGGTGTTGCTACCCAAAACACCTATATTGGGAGTAGTAGTGGCTCTAAGCCTTGCTTGGTCTCCACTCTACATGTGATTCCATATATGCAGTGGTGTACCCTCATATGTGCAGCATCATGAGGGTATAGTGTTGGGTTGTGCCTATGTTGTACCATTTCTTTGATTGAATAATACAAGAGTATACCTTGCTCTCACATATCGTGTTACCTTTTTGTGCCATGTTGAGTGAGTGAACAAATGCAAGTGCATCACACTTGGTATATCGGAGTAACTCTTGCTCGGAATGAAGGAGTGCTTATGGAAGTAGGAGAGGAGACCTAGTGCCCCAAAGAAGTCATGCTGAAACAACCCATGTCGTGTCGATTCCCATCGCGTTGACCCCCGATGTGACAACCCTGACACGATGAACCTGACACCAGCTAACATTTGAAGACATGACGTAGCTTCCCCAGAATGCGTAACCACCACCCAAAAGGCAAAATGTGGCTTCCTCGCGTTGACAACCCTGAAAGCCAATGTGCAGCTTCCCATGACCACATGGAGGATGACAGAGAGAATGCACCCATCCCAACAATGGAAGAGAGGAAGAAGAGTAGAGGGCAAGAATGGAGAGTAGCTCAAGAGGAGAAGGTAGCCGAGGACTAGAGAGGTAGTTGGAGGGCATGTTAGGCCTATTGGACTCAATTTGGAGGAACATGCAGATGAAAGAGGAAGAAGAGGAAATGAGAAGAAAACTAGAAGTGGAGCAGGGCTATAGAGAGTGGGCATTACAGCAACAAGAAGAGGAGAGAAGACACAACCTGCAAGAGGAGATAGATAGGTTAGGGAGAGAGGAGACTTCTAGGAGGGCGCAAGATACAAGAAAGGACAAGGAGAAGGTAGTGGAAGTAGGAAGTACAAAGAGGGATAAGAAGAAAGACAAAAGACACAACCATAGAGAAGAGGAGGAGAGCAACAGTTTAGAAGACGAATACGGCAAGTTCAAAATGCCTCAACCCACCAAGTACAAAGGAGAGAGGGATGGTTTGGTTTTGAAGAAATGGAGGGCCGAGTTAGACAGATACTTGAAGTATGCTAGGACCATAGAAGAAAGGAAGGGAAAAGTGGCAACCATCTACTTAGAGTTGCTAGTTGGTACCTACTAGAATAGGAGCAAGGACACACCATATTTTCATGGGAAGAACTCCAAGAGGAACTCAAAGACTATTTCATTCCAATGATGCAAAAATTCAAAGTTAGAGATGAATGGAGAAACCTCAAACAAACACAAGGGAAGATGAAGGAGTATGGCAGCAAATATAGGCAGCTCATGCTACAGTTACCCAACATGGACATCGACATTAAGCTACATGGATTCCTATTTGGCATGCAAGAATGGGCTAGAAGAGATGTAGAGAGACATGAACCAACTAGTTTAGTTGAGGCCATGGGGATGGCTGAAAGATTAGTGAACATAGAAGGGAGGAGGACGACCCAAGGAAGTCAGCATACCAAATTTAACACCAAACTCAACAACAACTCCTGGACCCTGAGACCTGATACCCCTAGAGGTCCATTTCCTGAGAAGTGCAGAGTCAAACCTCAGGCACAACCCCTGTTGTGTCACAATCCACCTTAGAACCAAGAGGAGTGATTGGCAGATGGGGGAGTAACCACTACAAACCAACTCCAAGTGCATCATATGGACCCACGGGATCAAATACGTCATGGTGGAGATCCCAAGGCTCAACCACATGGATTAGATGTTTCAAGTGCGAGGGATCCCACTATCAAAATCAATGCCCCATGGACAACACAGCCTCATCAAGCGGGTCTAGAGTGGCAACCACTAGTGCATATGGAGGAGAGGAACCACAACCCTTGCACATCCAAGAAATACTGAGTGGAAGTGATGAAGCCTAGACCATCCAAGGGTGGGGATAGTTAATGCTTGTTCCCAATGCATGGCAACCCGTGTTGCAACTGTCCAACACGTATACATCAAAGGCAGAGTGAGTGAAGGGGATCAAGCCATCATGGTGGACATAGGGGCCATCCACAACTTCATCACACTAGACTATGCAGCCAAACATGGGCTCAAATTGTCTAAGGCCCTAGAAGGATTAACAATAACTTTTGCACGAGGAGAAGCCAAGGAGGTGAAACAGTCTTGTAGTGCAAGTAGAAGCAGGGAAATGGAAAGCCAAACTCAACTTCTTAGTCATTCCCATGGATGATTTTGAAGTCATACTAGGTATGGAATCCTATGACAAGTATGTCATTGCAATGTTTGGGAAAGGAGTTAATGAGATGATGTTGGATATGCAACGAGAAGGCATTAGAGTACCCTGTGAAATAATGTAGTTGCCAGGTAGAATATCAATCAAAGTGCAAATGAAGAACAAGCCTGGAGTCTCATGCCAAATGGTGAAACCAAGTACAAGCCAACTAGGAGCACCAAGCCAAGCACCGCATCATGACTTGTAGTGCCAAGCAAGTGGATAAGTTAGTAAAGCAAGGAGACATGGTGTATCTATGCATGATTCGACCCATTGAGCAGGAAGTTAGTAAGAAAAACCCAAACTCCAAGTTAGTAATACAGAAGTGGTAGAAATACTTGAGGACTTTAAGCATGTAATGCCAGTAGAACCACCCAAGGGCCGACCACCCAAGAGAGATGTGGATCACAAGATCGAGCTCATTCCAGGGGCCACCCCACCAACTAGAGCCCCTTATCATATGAATCACACAGATTCATGGAGTTGAAGAAGTAGTTACATGAATTGGAAGAGCAAGGTTTCATCAGACCCAGCAAATCCCCCTTTGATGCCCTAGTGTTATATGTCAAGAAGAAGGATGGGAGACTCAAACTATGTGTATATTATAGAGCCCTTAATAAGATCACTATGAAGAACAAGTATCCCATACCCCTAGTTGAGGATCTCTTAGATAGGCTACATGGAGCCAAATACTTTAGCCATATAGACCTTAGGTTAGGGAACCATCAGATTTGCATAGCAGAAGAAGATATCCCCAAAACAACTTTTTATACCTGATATGGCAGTTTTGAATGACTAATCTTAGGTTTTGGATTGAGTAATGGGCCGAGCACCTTTTATTGCCTCATGGATGGAGTCTTTCAGCCCAAAATAGATGTCTTCACCATTATCTACATTGATGATCTCCTAGTATATAGCAAAACTCTAGAGGAACACAAGAAACACTTAGGCATAATGTGAAGCTGAGACAACACAAACTATATGTCAAGCCAAAAAAATGTGAGTTTGTAGTAAAGGAATTAGAGTTCCTACGGTTCATTGTAGGAGAGGCTGGCATCAAAGTGGACCCCAAGAAAGTAGAAGCCGTAAAGCATTGGCATGTGTTGAAGACTATGAGGGAAGTGCGAGAGTTCCTAGGCTTCACAGTGTTTTGTAGAAGATTCATCAATGATTATAGCCTCATCACTGCACCACTATCCCTCCTCACCAAAGAAGATAACACATTTGTATGGGGAAGCGAGTAGTAGGCTGCTTTTGAGTTGATGAAGAAATGTATGAGTCAAACCATTGTCCTTAAAGTACCAAACTTCACAAAGCCCTTCAAGATCTCCATAGATGCATCATATTATGGCATTGGGGGCGTGCTGGTGCAAGAGGGCCACCCCATAGTTTATGAATCCAAGAAGCTCATAGATGCCAAAATCAGATTGAGCACACATGAGATGGAGATGCTAGTAGTAATTCATTATCTTAGAAAATAGAAGTATTATGTCTAGGACAAACACACAGTAGTCTTCACAGACAACATTTCCCTCAAATACTTCCAATCCCAACTGAAGCTATCTACCAAACAAGCTCGATGGCTTGACTTCCTAGTAGAAATTGACTTGGAGATCAAACACAAGCCAAGATTCACCAACAAGATAGCATATGCTCTAAGTCACAAAGCTGATTTGAAAGCCATCAGTGTGGTCAACAGTAACTTCCTTGAGTTAGTGTAGGAGGAGGCTTTAGAATAGGACCAAGACATGCACACGATGACAGAAGAGGTGAAAGTTGACAAGACACCGCATGGTATGTATACCCTAGAGGAGGGAATTGTGTTTGTAGGAAAGATATTGTACATTCCCAATAGTGGGGGATTGAAGAAAGTCATTTTACATGAAGTGCATGATGGAAAATTAGGTGGGCATAAGGGACAAAGCAAAAGACTTGAAGTACTCAGAAAGCAGTTCTTTTGGCCCAACATGAAGGAAGAAGTCATAGACTACATCAATACATATCCTATGTGCCAACTTGTGAAGGCACCATGCTCCAAGCCAACAGGCTTACTTCAACCAATGCCAGTACCTAATCGACCATTGGATGTAATCAGCATGGATTTCATTATGGAGCCCCCTAAATCCCATGGTTACACCATCATTTTTGTGGTGATGGATTATTTTTCAAGCAAGCGCACTTCATACTTGCCAAGCCACCATTGAATGCCAAGAAGGTAGTCTGTCTCTTCTTCACACATGTTTTCAAGTTACATGGTTTACCCTTAGCCATAATGTCAAATAGAGATGGAAGATTCATGAGTGACATGTGGAAGGAACTCTTTAAGACCTTGGAAACATAGTTGAGATTCTCATCATCCTTCCACCCCAAGACAGATGGGCAAATAGAGCGAGTCAACCAAGGGATTGAAGACTATCTCAGGAGCTATGGATGGGTGGACCAAAAGGATTGGGCCTTGTACCTCGATGTGCTCGAGTTTCACTACAAGAGCTCAATCCAATCCGCCATAGGCTACACACCCTTTGAGTTAGCCATAGGAAAAGAAGTCATCACACCCCTTGCCTTAGCCTTAGGAGCGGCCAAAGCTAAAGATCAGGATGCAGAAGAATTCTTGAAGAAATGTTGAGACTGCAATGTCGTAGCCAAGTAGAGCCTAGAATAGAGCAAAATCACCATGATCAAACATGCCAACAAGAAGCGAAAGGTAGTACTCTTTACCAAGGGAGACATGGTCCTAGTCAGCTCCAAGCATATGTCCCTTCCAAAGAATATGAGCCCCAAATTCAATCACTGCTACTATGGACCTTACCACATTACTCAAGTGTTGAATGAAGTCACATACAAACTTGACATGCCAAAAAGTATTTGTGTTCATAATGCATTTCATGCTAGACTTCTGTGTAGGTTCTATCCCGACAACCAATAGGGGCAGCATGTACCAGTGCTTCACTCCAATGGTCCCTTTGAAGTAGAAGCATTTCTTCGACCCCGGGAACACAAAGGATACTCTGAGTATCTCACCAAGTGGAAAGGATGCATTTTCAAGGAAGCCGCTTGGATTTCAGAAGCGGAGGCGTGCAAATGTGGCAAAGATGCTTTTGCCATCTGGCTCAAGGAGAATCCCACCAATTCTTCCAATGCCCCTTGAGTCATCCATGGAACTCATCATAGGCCCAGTAACACCTCCACTCCTCATATGTAATTGAGTCAAGGGTGGACTTGCATGGTTGCTAGAATAAATCAAAGCACCCAAACAATCTAGATAGGTAGACACTGACCAACTTGATAGAAAAAGCTGTGTTAAGACCCCCAAGTCCTAGTGTGGCAGAGACTGACCAGTCTGATAGTAAAGGTTGTGTTAAGACCCCGCTAATGTATTAAGTCTTAGACTCCGACAGACAATGGCCAGCTTGTTAGCAAAAGCTGTGTTAAGACCCCGAATGCATCAAACAACCTCTACCCTTAGATTATCGAGGATAACAATCCAGTAAGCGAGGGTAAGTGTAAAGGCTTTGTAGCTATACCATGGCATTGCTACTCGAAACACCTATATAGGGAGTAGTAGTGACTTTAAGCCTTGCTTAGTTTCCACTCTACGTGTGATTCACTATACCCAATGATGAACCCTCATATGTGTGGCGTCACGAGGGTGTAGTCCTCGAATGTGCCTATGTTGTACCATTTCTTTGATTGAATAATACAATAGTATATGTTGCTCTCACGTATCATGTTACCTTTCTGTGCAATGTTGAGCGAGTGAACGAGTGCATGTGCATCACATTGGGGGGGGGGGAGAGAGGGGACAATATTTCAGCCCCGGAAGAAGGGGGAGCTTGTTAGGGCTCCCTCGAGTGATCGTACCCTGAGCGTGACCATTCGGCATTGCCCGCCCGCCCGCTACATCCGCCCCACCATTCGTGCTTCTCTCTCTCTCTCTCTCTCTCTCTCCTGCATATATATGTATATACATCTATATATAAAAGTTAAAAATGCTTTTACTTTTTCTAAATTAATTTATTAATTAACTAATTAATTAATTAGTTAATTAACTTACTAATCAACCTATTGATTAATTAAGTAACTATTTAAAATTAAGTATTAATTTCCTTAAATTAACTATTTAATTAATAACTTTTTAAAATTTATTATTTACTAACTAATGTACTAATTTACCAACTAATTAACTAATTAATTATGTAACTATTTAACCAATAAATTAATAATTAATAAACAAGTAATTAACTAATTAGAAACTAATTAACTAATTAAGTATCTAATCAACTAATTAATTATTTAATAATTAATTAAATAATACATTATTTATTAGTTCATTAGTTAAAATTAATTACTAATTAGTTAAATAACTAATTACTTAAAATTAATAATTAATTAATAGCTAATTAGTTAAATAACTATTAAGTCAATTAATTAGCTAGTAAAATTATATATTAATCGATTAATTAAAATTAATAACTAATAACTAGTTACTTGAAATTAATAAAAAATTAGTTAAATTAATAACTAATAATTGATTATTTATTTACTAGTTATAAATTACTTAAATTAAAATTAATTGACATAACTATTAAGAACCAATAAATATATTCAATTCAAGTAGTAATTACCAATTTTAATTTTATGTATTTATTTTATTACATTATTATTAAATAATGTTCTCACATAATTATTTAGTAATTAGTACTATTTATTACTAAATTGATTAATATTAATTGATTAATTAAATTATTAATTATTTCTTTTTTTAGTATTACAATTAATCAACACATATATAAATCACTTAATAACTAATAATTGATTATTTATTTACTAGTTATAAATATTTAAATTAAAATTAATTGAAATAACTATTAATAACCAATAAATATCTTTAATTCAAGTAGTAGTTACCAATTTTAATTTTATGTATTTATTTTATTAAATTATTATTAAATAATTTTTACATAGTTATTTAGTAATTAGTACTATTTATTACTAAATTGATTAATAGTAATTTATTAACTATTTCTTTTACTAGTATTACAATTAATCAACACATATATAAATCACTTAATATTTACTAAGATGGTGTCAATTAGTTCATTAATTAGTTAATTAGTGTATCGATCAAATTATATCAATTAGATTATTAATTAATTTCTTAATTGATGTTAGTTAGCTTGTTTATTAGTTCATGCATATCAACTAATTTATTAATTAATTAGTTATTATAGTGATCCATTAGTATGAAGTGAACCATTGGTATATTAATATTACTTAACTTGTCTATTAATTTATATATTAGTATTAATCATTTCATGTGAATCAATGTGTTAGTATACTAATACTAATTAATCAATTAATATGATAGTGCATTAATATGTTAGTTGTGTGGGATTTTTTTGGAGGGAATGAAGAGAAAGTGCAAGTGCGTGTGGATTAGGATCATTCTACCCGCTGAGAAAGTGGTCGTCGGTACCCACATGTATCTTAGTTCTTCGGGTTTAGGGTCTACAGTATGTAAGAGAGAGTGTGTGTAGGCCAGGATGGTTGAAGAGAGAGAATACATGTGGGCTAGGACCATTTTATCGCCAAAGAAGGTGTTGTCGACGCCCCAAAATTTGGTGTAGAAAAATATGATAAGCACCCCTCCCTCCCCCTTCTCGCATCTCTCTCTTTGTATGGCACATGTTTCTAGTCTCCCTTTCTCCATCTCTCTCTCTCTCTCTCTCTCTCTCTCTCTCTCTCTCTCTCTCTGTGAAATGCATTTAATTCCCCACTATCTCAAAGTGGTTATATAAGTCCACACACCCCCTATGACACAATGCCTCCCCCTCCCTCAAGTTGTGGAATATTTCCTTAATCTCGTAGGTATGTACATCTCTCTCTCTCTCTCTCTCTCTCTCTCTCTCCCCCCTAGGTCTCTCTCCTTGGCTCCCTCTTGTTGCTCTCCAACCCCCCCTCTCTCTCTGTGGCACCCACATCTCATACACACACTCTCTCTATCTCCCTCTTTTGCTCTCTCCCTCCCGCACAAATCTTTATATCCTCTCTCTCTCTCTCTCATGCCAAATACTTTATATATTTGGCACTTTCACACACACACACACACACACACACACACACACACACACACACACACACACACACACACACACATGCTCTCTATCTCCCCTCCCTCTCTCTCTCACATGCACATGCTTTATATATCCTCCTCCTCCTCTCTCTCTCTCTCCCTCTCTTATATATGACATACATCCCCATAGTCTTTCAATGACACCCATATCAAACATGCCTATTCGTACATGTGTAGATAGCTTTGGAAATGGATCCAGCATCACGTGCTACACCAAACACCAAGGTCCGCATATATGTATCCTCCCTCTCTGCCAGACCTATTATGCATTACACAAGTAGTTGGTTCTTGATGTTGAAGAGGGAAGACATTTGCAATGGCAATGGCTACCGTGTTCTTGCTATCAACCATGCGAATGGCCGAATATAAAGCACATAGATCCATTGTAATAATGACCATGAGGATGGCCAGGTATATGTTCTAGATACCTTGGTATGGCAAGACTATCTTGTTGAACAAGGAAATGGGCCTACATTGCAGCCTTCCCCCACCATAGACCTCGTCTAGAGCCCTTGTTACAACATTGAGAAAATAACAATCATTGTGGAAGTCTCACCACCTACCCTAGATATTGAGAAAAATAAAAGCATCCCTATCATGCTTGATGTGGAAGAGGAGGGGATGCGACAATCCTCTTATGCTATAAGTGTGGTTAAGTACATAATGTCTTCGGGGGGCCGAGACTGAGTGTTATGTCATTTGCTTCAGAAAATGAGTGCTATTGAGAGAGTGGAGGAGATCCCAGTTTTGTATGATGGCAATGTGGTGTACAAGCTTTCACCACAATAGTAGACAATATGCATACAATGGAGGGTATGGAGTAAAAGTATGATGGCCATTCCTAGACAAAGCCTCTGTCAACATCAATGGCATTCCTTGATACTATTTGTCGAAGCAAATGTGTCAGAGAACTAGAGTATCCCAATAGAAATTGTGTTGATAGGTCAAATTTTGACTCCCCAAACAAGGTGGCATGGATAGATACAAGAATTTTCATTCGCTCCACTATCATTAAAATGACTGCGGAGTCACATGACATGGTTCTAGTACCTTGTTGCAAGTAAATCATACTAATCAAGTCCCAATACATGCCATGCAGTTAAACTCAATACCAACATATCGATCGTCGAAATGTTAGCTGATGGTCTTGGAAGCCTTGGATGCTTCTATTGTAAGAACACCCCCCCAATCTTCCTCTCCAAGTGCGAGTGTGTAGTGTATTATGTGATGTCAACAAGGCCAATGTCGAGACTATTCATCCATGAAGGCACACATAACTATGAGGTGCAAAGAGACATGTGCAGAGCTAATGTCAAAGAGGTGCAAAAGACCATAGAGGAAATGGTAAGAGACTTTAGTGCAACTGGACATCAACACCTGCAAATGACTGTGGCTAGAAGGCTAGTGATGAGTGCCTTGGTTTGTGAACAAGGTGTCCCCATGTCTGACATTGAACTCTCAACGATGCTCAAGGAGTTCCAACCTCTCATTCAGATGAACATGTAACATATTATTCCATTCACAACACATTCCAAAATATCATTAAAAAGCCATGCATATGAAGATCAATATTCTGTGTATGCATGTTTAAACACATGGTCCATGATGCAGCAGCATGTGTTGAGAGCGATCAGGGATTGGAATCTTGTCTTCTAAAGTTAAAGCAATGTTGTGCATATAGATTTTTCTATGGTATCATGTTTCCTGGGCAAGCCGTGAGAATGATAATAGGTGCTTTATATTCAAAATGTCAATGAGTGGGCCAACCTCAGGGGTTGACTTAGTGAATCATATGCAAAGGAATGGCACTGGGAATCTATGCAATAGCTGGATATGCTTTGACCATGTGCATCGCATTAATGATTGGACCACCATGGCAGCATGTATGTATGACCCAAGGTAGTTTCTCTTACATGATTCTACCGTCACAACACAAACTTAACTAACAAAGTTATCCTTACTCTTCCATTGTTGTCTTGTGTTTCTGTAGTGTACAAGAGTTGATAACTCTAGCAATATGTGAGATGAAGGAAGAGGATATAGATGCATAAGCTCTTTTTTGGACAAAGATGAATGAAGTGATGAAGAAGTGTGGACACCCAAGCATTGATTTTCGAGGATTCATGGCAGACACGAGGCAACTACCAATTGGAGGGTCATCCGCATAGTGTTCAATGGTGGTCCTCCAGACAATGTAATGGAAGGAAGGGAGAGATCTTGCTTATTTCATTGAGAACAAAGTCTCCAAATATTCACATCACAGTATGTGCACAAGAGTTTCCAAGATGAGTATAAGCACTTATACTGCATGTGGAGGTGTGCAACTACGGAAGATGATGCAACAATACAATATCAATTCATTTGGGCTTGATGGGCCTAAGGGAAAGTTGCGGATTGCAATATACTAGCAATGGATTGTTGGCTTACTTGGTGGCATATTAGATATCCACATTGGAGGCGACACTTTGTCGGGGTAAGACTAGTTCATAATAGTAGGATGTGATGTGTGGTGCATTTGTTTTCTCACGCTTCATACTCTCTTGTACTATATTTTTGTCCAGGTGGTAGAGGACATTGCTCATATGCCAACCACGAACCTAGTAGAGCCAATGCATACAAGCTAGTTGGCAAGGGAGGGATTGAGGGGATCTATTAGCTTGTACGATGCATATGTTAATGATTTGGCCAATGATCTACTACAAAGCACAAAACAACATGCATTCATTGGTGGAAAGTTCCATGGTGCAGGACCTAGTGCTGCAAAGAAGCTTTTGAGTTGACCACAACAAGGAATTAGTGACAAGGATGGCCGAGGAGGTGGCAGGAGGAACTGAATCACATCAACATCTTGATTTTTGAGGAGACAATGTGATTGTAGCAAGAAAACGCAAGGTTGATGGGAAAATGGGGTCCGAGGAAGCCAACACCTCTCACAAGCCTGAGTATGTGATAGAAAACATACCCTGAAGAAAGGGTACAATAAACTAAACTTTGAGGACTCTTTGCCTTTCGACCAATCAAGCGCAGTATCACCAAATTATTTAGAGGAAATGGTGGTGGAGACAATCCTTCATGACACTGTTTGGGCTATAAGAAGGATTCTAGCTCACAGTCGTGTACAATGTAGAGGATGGTTGGGAGCTAGAGAGGGAAAATGCAAAAAACCTATTAAAAAATGTGACACATGGGATGCTTGCACCTGCTTTTTGGGGCATCGTGGAGTGGTCCAACTCAAAAGGAGAAGCTAGCAATGAACATGGAATGTGGTGCCAGTTCATGTGGTTTTGTAATGATAGTGTGGACCATACATGGAACATTTATTGTTTCATTCATCATGCATCGCCCAAGGTTCCATGAGTATGGCCAGTGGCATGAGGCACAAATTTGACCATAGAATAAATCCACTTGTTGGAGAGTGGTGGGTTTCTTCTACAAAAGACGGCGCCTGTGTAGATATCAAAGAGGTGTTTCATAGGCTGTAGGGAAAAGGATAGACTTAGCATTGGCTCGAGATGCAACTGTGAAGGGCCACACAATGGTGAAGCTCTTGAAGCATGAGATTTTCAAACTAGAGACACCTAACTCAAGTGTCATGTAGGAGTGTTATCATCTGCACATTGCAAAGAATCCAATATGGAATTGCCGAGATTTCATGGACCATGTCATAGAAGGAAAAGCGTATTTGGCATGCAAGCACCTATACTATGTGTACCTCCAAGTGTTTGGAATGGATGCAAATGCCAACATGTTTATACACCAACCCACACTCACTAAAGAAAACTTACACATTGTATTTGGAAGTAGAAGAACTTTTCCAACACCACCTATACTTTGACCAACAATGCAATGCCAACACGACCTCTTAGCAAAACCACATTTTATTTTGCCCGGAAAGTACTGTTATACAATTCGGTTGAATGGCTTGTGTCAAAATTTTGACAAGCCTTTGGTGACCTTGTTTCTCTTAATTTGTCAAGCAAATGCACTTTTTCCAGAGTTAACACAATATAAATGTACATTTGGATTGCTTGTATGAATTGTCTTATATCATATTTGTTGGGGAGAGGGGGAAGGGAGAGAGGGGGGGAGGGGAGGGAGCTATTAATCCATTGCAATTAAAGTTCTAAAAACACCGAGTGGATACATAAGCATTCACATTATGTGAGAGAGAGAGAGAGAGAGAGAGAGAGAGAGAGAGAGAGAGAGAGAGAGAGAGAGAGAGAGAGAGAGAGAGAGAGAGAGAGAGAGAGAGAGAGAGAGAGAGAGAGAGAGAGAGAGAGAGAGAGAGAGAGAGAGAGAGAGAGAGAGAGAGAGATGCACACAGACTGAAGGTAATGGTGGCAATCGTGGAGGTGGTGAGGGTAATGGTAGTTGTGGTGGAGGTGGTGATAGTGGTGGCAACAGAGATGGTGGTAGTGGTGGTGGAGGTAGCCGTGGTGGTGATGGCAGTAGTGGTAGCAATGGCAGTAGTGGTGGTGGAGGAAGCCATGGTAGTGGTGGTGTTGATGGTGGAAGCCGTGGTGGTGGTGGTGGAGGTAAAAAAAATCTAGGGTGGAATAAGTGGACTATGTGGAACAAGAAATAGAGGTTGCCCAGAAAAGCTCGCTCAAAAGCTCTCTCAAAAAGGTCACTTCTTGTCCTACCTCAGATATGTTAATATCAATTGAGACCGAATATGACCTATGAGACAAAAATATGTATAATAATAATAGTCCCTACATATCAAAGTGTGATGTGCTAAATGGTACTCAATGCTATATAGTGTAGAGCAGAGTGTAAAGTGATGTACAACTCAATGCCCATATAGGGATACACAAAAAAAGAAGGGGGTGAGTGATGGACCAATACATGGATGTATCATTAGGTAATGATGCAATGATATATCGCAACACTCTCTTGCCTCGGTCTATCTCATCATGGTCGATTGATGGGTATAGTATATCATACATCCTTAACAAGAAAGTATATGGGTAGTATCTAGATTGAAGTCTTACCTCTATCATGTGCTACTCATGTTAGTGATGGATCTCCATCTATAAGGTAGTCTCTATGTCTTGTACCCTTGCTCCCTCAGTTCGTGGCCAACTTTAATCCCCTATGCTCTTTGGACCATCATCTTTGTGTCTAGTATTCATGCACCCTCAATCGACATGCAACCCTAATCTTCTATGCTCTTTGGACTATCACTTCTCTCTATGTAGGTGCAATGTTTGGTCATGTTGTTTTGAAAAATTCAATGAGCAAGATTATCTACCCCTTCTCTATAGGATGCTTAACACTAGAGTCATGTTGCATGGAGCCTCTAGATCTCAAATAGGAATTGGCCCAAGTGTTCCTAGTTTGGGAATCCCATGACTAGTCTCCAAAGCTATCACCTTTGAACAATGTGGAAATCTCACTCGAGTTGTACTATATTCCTTGCATTTGTAGATGTAGTGCTCCTCACTTTCCACTTCCTCTCGACATAATCTACAAATCCTCATGACTCTAGGAATGTGGATTGCTCTCTTTTTCTTGATCTTAAACTCATGAGAGGAGACCCTCAGCTTACCAATGACTATTTGCATCTCATGTGGTATGTATACTTTTAGATATCCAGGCCTCTCAATGAAACCATCCACCATGGTCCTCATGAAGTGATCCATACAGTATGACATGTCCAGGGGGAGAGGCTATTGGGTTGAGATCCATGTATGTTGTATATGTAGATGATAGATATTCTATTACATGACCATGTTCCTCTATCTGAAGAGGTGTATGGAGGGAGAATCAAGGTCATACTAGAAGAGGGGGAGGTGGGCCATTGATCCCACATCCTATGAGCCAATGTTCACCCAACATTAGAAGTTAGCCCCCACTTTTGAGTAGATTGTAGCCTCATAACAGACAAAATGGGCAACATAATAATACTGGGTAGCATGGCTAAACTGGGCAGCTTATGATCAAGAGATCTAGGAGAAGATAATTCTCACCAAATAGAACATGCAATCATTGTCCCCATAGAATCTAGAAGAGCGTATAGCCAAGTTGGAATCCTATTTTGACCTCTACCCCAAAGATGGATGGGCAAAAAATTCATTTTGTGACTCTCCATCTTGAGGGTTTTGCAGACACTTGGTGGTGCTATGTCAAGCATGAAAATCTGTCTATCGATGGATGGGATGAATTCAAGGAACACATGGTGCATGTGTTTATCTCCTTGATTGAGAGGAGTAGTGGGTCAATAGGTGGTACCAACTAGACCAATGTAGCTTTCCAACCATGAGAGAATACACAAACTAATTTCTCAAATTGACAATGTATGTGAGAAGTGTTAGTGATGACACTAAATTGCATATATATATATATGGGTTGGAGTCTGATTTATCTGCCATCGTGGATGTGATGGCACAAAAGCCCACTACACTTTTCCAAGCAATATAGCTAGCCGAAAGGTATGCCCATGAATACAATAAGGATATTGGATTTTGGCATAATTTTGGACATCAAAGAGCTAAAGCTAGACAAAGCCCTTAAGGAGGTGCTTATGGGGGAAGTAGTATGCCTTACAGAAGCCCCAAAATACCCACTTACTCGCCATTTAATACTTCAAAACAATAGCCAAAGCTTTAGGGCAACAAGTAACACAAAACAAGCTGAAAGTAGACCAAGGAATGCTTCAACCCAAGGCACCTAGCAGGCCCAAAAATTCATCCTGATGGACCTCTTCAGAGAGCGTAAAGAGAAAGGCCTATGTGCCCTATTAAAAGGCAGTGAACAAGTCACCTTACATGCTCTCAAAGTGTGAACGTGAAGAAGTTGCAAGTAAGTCAATGAGTTGCTTGATATGGGGTTTTTGAGCCGAGTTCTTCTCCTTATGTATCTCAAGTCCTATTAGTTGAGAAGAAAGAGGGGACTTTTAGGATGTGTATTGACTACAAAGACTTGGACAAAATGATGGTTAAGAAATGGTACCCTATAGCTAGGATTGATGACTTGCTTGATGATCTAAAAGGGAAAAAGTACTTTACCATAATTGATATAAGATTTGGATATTATTGGATACGCATGAGAGCAGGTGATGAGATAAAAATAGCATTTCTCATTGATCAAGGGCAATAACACTTCCTTGTAATGCCATTTAGGTTGACAAATGTGCATGTCACTTTTCAAAGTCTCATGAATAAGATCTTACATGCCTTTCTTTTTTCATTTGTGCTTGTATTCTTTGATGACATTATCATTTATAGTAGCAGACCATTGAAAGAGCACTTACTACTCATCAGGAGGGTGTTTGATATACTAAGGGAGCATAGAATGTTTGCAAAGGAGAGCAAATATATGTTCATGCAAACTAAGGTAGAGTACTTGGGTCACATTGTGAGTGAGAATGGTATATAGGCTAACCCCAAAAAAGGTACAATGTGTCAAGGATTGACTCACACCATCTAATACTACTTCTTTACATGGGTTTCTTGGTCTCTTCTCATTCTATCAGAGATCTATTTGCCATTATGTAACAATTGCAACACCCTTAACTAATAGGCTGAAGAAGAAGGCCTTCTTTTGGGATGCTCTAGTTAATTGCAACTTCAACCAAATGAAGGAATTGATTTAGCCCCATATTTATTTGCCTAAACTTTTCAAAAGAATTCACCGTTCAATGTAATGCTAGTGGAAGGGGTATAGGTGCTATCTTGTTGCAAGAACATGGTGTCATTGCATTTGAAAGTTACAAATTGGATGACAAAGAGAGGCAAATGCATATTTATGACCAATAAACATTGGCCATCCTTCATGCTATCAAGAAGTGGCACCATTATCTATATGATAGCTTGTTTAGAGTGAAAAGTGACCATCGAGTGCTCAAGTACTTTCTATCACAGCCAAATTTGACTCCTAAGCAAAGAAGATGGGTAGTGACCTTATAGAATTACGATTTTGATATCACTCATACTAAGAGAAATAATAATGTTGTGGATGATTCACTCTCTCATATGTGGCATGCCTTGTATAATCTATTATTGAGCTTCACAATGATTGGATAGAGGAGCTTCAAGTAGCTTATTTTCTTATTGATGACTTTAGACCTATCTTTCATAAATTACAACAAGATATTATGGAAGAGAACTCACATTAGCAACTCAAAAATGGCCTCATATGGTCATGGCAAGATTGTGATCCCTCATATCTCTCCTTTTGCACAGAAATAATGGAAGAGATACATTCTTTTTGCCTATTGTTGGTCACTTGGGTGTCTTTAAGTCATGATAGAATCTCAAAGAGTTTCTACTAGAAGGGCCTCTAGAAAGATATCAAGAAATTTGTATCTAGATGTGTGCCATGCCAACAAAACAAGAACAACACGCTTAAGCCAGGGGGTTTGCTACAACCATTACCTATCCCTAGGGAGAAATGGACACACATTATGATATATTTCATCAGTGGCCTATCGTGACCAAAAAGGGTTGGAATAACATTTATGTGGTAGTGGATCAGCTCACTAAAGCAACCTACTCTATCCCTATTAAGCCACAATATCTGAGGTAGTCATTGGAAAATTCATTCTAAGAATATCTTATTATAGGGTTTGCCCTTGAAAGAAGCTTCTTGGAGATAGCAATTATTTTGGAGGAGTTCCTCTACCTCAAAGATACACTCTTGGTTGAAGACTAGCTTATTTTAGCCTAATTTGGACTACATACAACTTGCAAACAACACAATATTTTGGAATAGTTTTTACCCTACATTAATGATAGCCAAGTGTAAGTTATATGGAATAAAAGTACACTTCACGAGCTTCCTTTTGACATGCCATATATCTCATTTGAACTAGCCCATAAATAGTTGTGATTGATTCTCTATAGTAGATTTGTTATGGAAAGCATTCTATCTGTTGTTTGTAAGACCCTAACTATCAAGAATTGGTAGCCAAGCTCATTTGATCTCTCTCTCTCTCTCTCTCTCTCTCTCTCTAGTCTTTCTCTCTCATGTTCTCTCTTTCTCTCTCCTCTTTGCAATATTCTCTCTCCTCTCTCCTCTCTTCTCCCTTTCAAACCCTCTTCATTATAGTAGTGTGCAAATTGAAGAGTGTTTATGGGATTAAGCAAGTACCTAGGAAATGGTACCATAAGTTTGTTACTTTCATGCATTCACAAGGATATTCCTACAATGATATAGATTTGTGTCTATATAAGAAAAATACCCTTGATGGTAGCATTATTATCTTGGTCCTTTATATTGATCATATGTTTATTACTGAAAGTGCTCATGTTGAGTTGGATGCTTTAAAAATAGCTCAAGAAGAGCTTTGAGATGAAGGACATGGGGCATGCCTCACACATACTTGGTATGACTTCTCTACTTGTCCCAGAAGGAGTATATTCAAAGAGTACTTGAGCGATTCCATATACAAGATGGTAAGCCTAATAGCTATATGTTACCTTCTCATGTGAAGATTAGCTAGGCAAATTGTCCATAGTTAGATGATGAGAGAGCAAAGATGGCCAAGGTTCCATATGCATCTATGGTGGCAGTTTGATGTATGCCGGGATAGCCACTCACCCTAACATAGCATTTGCAATGGGAGTTGAGACACACTATATGGTTACACCTAGGGATTCCAAAAGGTACCTTAAAGATATAATAGATCTGTGTATTTGCTATGGTAGCCAGGATATATAGGAGTTGTGGGTTACACTGACTCAGATTATGGGGAGGACATGTAGACAATAAGAAGTCTATCTTTTGGGTATGTCTTTACCTTTGTTAGTGGTGCTATCTCTTGGATGTCCATGGTGCAGATTTGCACAGCCTTATCTACTACCAATGTTGAGTACATTCTAGCCACTTAGACTTGCTAGGAGGCCCTATGGTTAGATTGTCTAGTTGCAGATGTTAGTATGACTATGACTCCTATACTGGATTTAAAATTGATGAGTGCCATTTAATTGGCTTTTAATCTAGTCTTCCATGTAAAGACAAAGCACATTGAGATGTGTTATCACTTCGTCAAAGAAGTAGTGGATGAGAAATCCATTAATCTTATCAAGATCTCTATCGATACAAAGCCTACAAATTTACTCTCTAAAAGTCTCCTAGTGGAATGATATGCCTTCCTTAGGAAGATGATAGGTGTAGGATGAGATGACATCTTTCCTCCTCATCTTGTTGTACATGTTATACTTTTCTCTTTTTCTTTTACTCATTACTCAAGCACATTCACCTTTAAGTGGGACGTTGTTGGGGGTTAAAGGCTATCTGTGGCTAGTCACATATATTTACTTGTATACTATACCTACACACTTGTACACTATAGGTGGTAAGTGCCCATTACTATTACTTTATTATTTATTATTTATTCTTTTCGTGGCAATAGAATAAGGGAAGGTAAGTCATACATTGTGACTATTAGAGTTCCCACATACTAGCATCTCTCTTCTTGCTTGAACCTCTATATCTCTTTCTTCCTTTTTTCTTTCACTTGTGTGTCCACTTTCACTTCACCTGTTAATCATAACAACCAAAGAAGAAGAAACAAGTTCCTTAAAAAATGGTAGAACCACCTAACTAAAGGTCCATGCATCAAAATTTTTCTAGAAAAAGAAGGAAGATCCCAGTTAGCATGTGGCCAAGCTCAAAACAAGATGAAAGCCCATTAGTTTTAAGAGATTATCAAGTAATATAGTTTAGCACCACTTGTGGAGCAAATCTATGGATTGGTTTAGTAGTTATTGCTTAACTACTTTTGTGTTGCACTACATGAGCTTTGCATTGGGACCATTGGGCACAACACATTATTTCAAGGGTATGACACACTTAGTCAACATAGCCTACTCACATGTTGACTCAAAGTTTGGGTGTAAAGAGTGCACTTACCTAGATTACATCATTGTAGTTGTGATACTTTGATAAATGATGCTCCATAATCCATGCAATGCTGTGTGGTTTGATCTATGTCCTCACATCCACCTTCACATGCAATATGGAGAGGAGAGTAAGATGAACTTCATGATGTGTTCGCCGTCACTCTCTCAACCTCACACACATACCCTCAACCTCGCCTCTCACCACAAACGAATGGATATGGAAAAAGTGGAATGGCAAGAGCTTCTCTCTAGCAAGTCTCTCACTCTTGCACTTGCTCTCTCCTTATCCCTAAGGTGAAGTTTAACTTGTGCACTTACTCTCTCCTTATCCCGAAGGTGCAATTTAACTTGGAATGGCAAGAGCTTCTCTCTAGCAAGTCTCCCACTCTCACACTTACTCTCCCCTTATCCCCTAAGGTGCAATTTAACTTGTGCACGCTCTAACCTTGCCTAGCTCTTAGTTTTTTATATCAAACTAATTGTGGAACATATCACATTACAAAAAATAAAAGCTTCCATGCTACCAAAATTATCCACCAAAAATGATATTGTGTTTGATCTTGCACCTTGTTGTACATTTGTTAACATTATGCCCCCATCCTAGATAAGTGCTAGTCCCATGGCACTTATGTCAAAGGTAGCATGCTATAGCTTGCATCAAATATGAGGAATGTTGGGATTATTGATGAAGAGCCTTGGTAGAGGAGGGATGGAAACTATTGATAAATGACTAAAGCTGAATATGGAGTGAATCTTGTTAAGGTTGAAGCTATTTGGTACTTTGGTGTGGGTGATGAGTAAGAAGCTGCATTACAAGGGTGAAAAAGTGATAGCTACTTCAAGTTAACTGGTGGCATCGTGGAAGAAGATGACGCATATGATGCATGCCACTAATGTCAAGGGGTCCTTAGGGGATCCTTCACAAACCTATAAGCCGATTCATACACTTTCTAAGGGGTGTGTCTACCTCACTTGTATAGTGTCTAGTGCATGTATGAGTATAACTAAGAGATATGTTAAATTCTAAGTAATTCCAACATATTGTCCCACACTTGACAACCCAATTGGTGTAAATTTTGATTGTGATGTGCAAGTCTTAGGTGGCAGGTCATCCAAGTAAGCTTAAGATGTCCTTACCCTTGATGTGCCCTAATATTATGCCATGGGGGTTAGGGCTAGGGTGTTAGAGACAGAGCCAGTTGGTCAATGCCATTAGAGGATGGGGTGTCCTCCAAAGGCATCCCTTTTGCTAAGATGCAAACTCTCAAAGTTGCAATGAAGACTTAGGGAAAAATGGGCGGTACATTTAGAGAATATGCTATCCACAATATCCTCTAAGAATTGTGTACAATAAGTGCGCTACAACAATGCTCACACAAGGAGTCTCATTGTTGCCACATGATCAATTCTTGCATTTACATCAAAGATAATGGTGGGAGCTCATCTTCGTAGGGCACATGTGATCAGCTATTTTGGTGGCTTGATTAAGAGCTTAAGGTAGTGCAAGTTGTGATTAAAAAAAAGGATCTAGAAGTCATGCACAAAGTGGCTGAAGGAATGCACTAGATTCGAGGCCTAGAATAAATAAGTTTTATTTGTATATCCTCACATTTGGAATGCTTGGGAAGTTATACCTTTCATGCTCACTTTCATTATAATGACTACCATGCCTCTATCACTAGGGGCAAAATAGTGATTTGCCCTGTCATCTTGATGCAAATAGCAATAAGTTTCCCATGCTCTTTTATTGGATTTGAGGATGGAGTAACACCACTCTAACTAGCCTAGCTATGCATCCTTAGGTTTTCCCTTGAGGTATCTACCTTTACTTTCCTAGGCATGGGAAGATGTACAAAAGGCCACGAGATTCAATTGGTCAAGCCATTTGTGTGTATGTTCTCAAGTGCCCCATTGAGAAACCATATTGTGTACAAAGAAGGTGGTCTTCTCAATCTACTCTCTTCATTTATCTTGAAGTCAAAAGTCTAGGGTATTTGGCAATTACCTCTCCTTATATCCTCACATAGCTTCTTCAAGGTTCTCTTCTTCTTTGTGTGGTAGGATCTCAGGTGGGAGAGGGAGAGGGTGGTCAATTACCTTTTGAGATTGTGCCCTTAATGTCTATAACATGGATTCGCATGCTTCCCTTTGCTCTTGATCTTTAGTCTCTAGTAAATGCTCTCTTATCTCATCTGTATCACAATTTGAAGATTTGGGTCTACTGGGGATATCATGGCTATGTGTGGCTCTAGAGCTACTAGAGATCCTTGCCTACGTGTCTATGGTTGCCATAAGCTGACTCCATTCATCTCTTGGTCTCCATATCCTTCATTCCTTAAGTAATAAATCAAATCCTCCTTGGTTGTTAGCCCCAGATCTAGACAGAAGCAAAAGAAGTGAAATGCGGATGAAATGGAAGAAGCAGGATGGAGAACAAGTAAAGGCACAAGGGCGGCCTCTAAAATCAAGTTAAAAGCAAAAGTGCATTTTTAAGTGAAAGGCACCCCAAAACTTTTGTAAGAGAGTGCTAGGCTCCCTCCTATGAAAACTGTAAAAGGGTAGACGGGCATAGGCTAAAGAAATAGGCCAAGTAGAAGGGAATGGAAAAGAGGACCTTGCCACAATGGCCGGTCATGTAAAAAAGGGGGAAGTCAAAAAATGAATGAGAGCTCATTCTTGGGTGTGTGGCAACAAGAGACTCTTTTTCTTCTATTCTTCTCTTCGCTTTGCTTGCTTGTGTATGCTTGAGAGAGGGAGTGTGAGAGTGTGAGGGAGTGAGTGTGTGAGGGTGAGGGATCAAGGAGGTGAAGTTCTCCACCATCTCCTCTCTTCTTCTTCTCTTCTCTTGTCTCCTGCACGGCTATGGAGGATAGAGCTTAAAGGTGGAGGCCTGAGGATGCTTGAGCTTGCATCAAGAATTGTGGAGCTACCGGTGTGCTTGAGGGAGGAGGCAACTCATTTGGGCATCAAGGTAAGCTCACTACACCCTGATAGGATCGAAGGCGCGTCGGATAGGTGAGAGATAGCCATAGGTTCTTGCTTGAAATGCTTAAACAAATAAGCAGTCCATGGGTCTTGGCGGTTGAGCGTGAGCTCCCTCTACATTTTGGTTCCATTTTTGGACCAACAGATTCAAGCTTGAGTGCTTGTGCACCTTAAATCAAGCATCAAAGTAAGGGTTTCATTCCTAAACCAGAGCTTGAGATAGATATGAAATTTTGGGTTTTTTAATCTTCGCAACAAGTAAGTATTTTGGTTATTTTGGTGGTTTGATGATTAGAAGAAATCATTTTAGTAATTTTCTTTCGATTCTTGTTGCATGTAGAGTAGGTTAGGATTAAGAAATTGGATTGGAAAAGTGCAGGGTTTGCTGCTGTAAAATAGGCCCAAACAGGGCACAAATCAAGAAAAATGGGGAAAAAAGAGTGGCAAAGGGGATTAAGGTCGACAAGCAAGTGAGAGCTCCATTGCATGGATTCGCTTTGATCTTGCCACCCACTGATGAGTTTGTTACCCGCTACAGATATATCCAACCCTTCTCCTTAATCCATAGATATGATTTGGAAGTGCTCAACAAGTATCTTGCATTGAATCTCTCAATTTGTCGGATTTTTTGTTGTTTCGGCAAGAAACGCACTGCATCGGCCCATTCAAGTAGCTCGATTCTAGGCCGAGTCCTAGAATCGGCCCTCGTGCACTTGTCTTTGGCCTCCTCGGCCTAGCTGACTCAGTCTTGCTCACTCGGACACACAACCACTTGGCCCACCTGGACTTGGCCCAGTCAAGCTGCACATTTTGACACATTAGGTACTCGACTCGTATTTCGCCTCGGCCCACTTGTGCCATGTGTCATTCGGATGTCCCAATTTGGCCCATTTCCACTCGGCCCGTTCGAGTTATACATTCGGCCCTTACAATTCAAACCTGTTGGGCCAAATTTGATTTTTCTCAAAATTTTTACATTGTAGACTAGACCCACCTAGACATTGACCGTACGAACCTTTGAAGGCCATACAAACACTTAAAACACCTTTATGGGACAAGGAATAGAAGAACCAGCAAGACATAGATGTAGCAGTGATGCTAGTCGACTATCTAGTGATCCAACCTGTTAGCGGCATCAAATGGAGTTGTAAACCCCCCAAACGAATCTTGACTGAGCGGAAAGCGCAACGAAAACCCTATAAAATAGTGAGGATGGTTAGAAACTGAATATACAAGCCTATCATGCCAAACCCATAAATGAGAGTGCAAGAGCTGCTTAGACACTTTGTTTTCTCACTCACTCTGATTTTTAGCACTCAAAACATACTTAAGAAAAGCTAAAAGCCTGATTGCACACAGTGCACGAAAAAGAGCGCGCGCGCACGCACACACACACACACACACACACACACACACACACACACACACACACACACACACACACACACACACACACACACACACACACACACACACACACACACACAAAGTGAAGGTAAGTTCAGTACTGCTCAAAATTAACAAGGAACTCACTCAGACATAAAAAATTGAAAGAACCCATGAGCAAGAGAAGATTCCAAGACATAGATGGGTGATCGAATCCCCAAGTATAGGACCAAGTGAAGAACACAACTGAAAAGCTAGACACAGCAAGGACCGACACTATTGGGGATGTGGATCTACCCGATCTCATAAATGTGATCAACAACTTGGCATAATAGAAAATCCTAGACATGGAAGAGGGTAGCTCAGATCATAAAAACAATAGAGAACTTGACCTAGGAGAATTTCCTGAGGCAATCCAGCAATTAATGAGAGAATATGACACTGAAACCCAGATAGAACATCGCGGCATACCTGCAGAGGACATCATAGTAGACCTTGAGGAGGGGAGGAAACTAGCATGCAAAGCTTTGCAAGGCATAATCTCTCACAACCAAGATCAGCAGACTAGGAGGTTATGCCAAAGCATGGAAATGCGAGAGATCTAGAAAGTGCTAGCCCTACTAGGCAGAAATCAAACAGAGAATGAGATAGCGCTAGAAGGAGACCTCATGCTGATCAAGCTTTTGATGATGAAGCAGCTACTAGATAACACGATAGCAGAGTAGAGTGCTACAGCATTAGCAACATCGCTACTAGTAGGGTAGGAGTCAACCAAGGCTCTAAGAGCCAATAAAAAATTCTCGAAGTAGCAAGGCAGCTGGACAATTATCAGCCGATGTACAGCTTCGTAGAGCAGTTTGAGCAGGTCTACGAGGCCAACAACCTCACTGATCTCACTCAATGCTTGAAATCTTTTGGTATGTGCTTAGGCAATAAGGGTAGGACCTGCTACACGAGTCTAGATGTTGCTGAGTGAGCCAATTTCAATGGCCTGAGAAATCTCTTCATTAAGAGATTCTCCGAACGTGGATACTCCAATAACCTGCTTAGTGAGACTCATGAATGTCAAGTAGAGAGAGAAAGAGGACATTCAAGATTATGTGACCCATGTGAGGAGCCTCTTCAAGAGAATCCCTATAGGTGAGAGACCAAACGAAAGAGTGGTGTCCACAGTATTCATTAACGGAATACGAAGTGAAGAGCTCTACAAAGCCTTGGCATGCAACTCGAGCTTGCAGCGAGATGTGTTGGCAGGGGTCTTTGAAAAAGCTACTAGAGTTGACCAACTCAAGGAGAGAAGCTCCAAGAGCTCAAATTGAGAAGAGTCCAGCACTAGAAATTCTGAGAGAGTTTCAACGCCAAGTGAGAGATCAGGCCCAAGTGCTCAGGATAAAGGGAAGGGCACTGATTCAAGATAAGAGCTAGTGGAGATGAAGATAGACATAGCCAAATCACAGGAGATGATGAGACAACCAACACGCCCACACATCCAATGCATGTATTGTGGTGGAAACCACCTGCAGTTGAGTGTCAAGACCCTAGGTCACGACCTTGTGCTAATTGCGATAGGTTTGGCCTTGATGCCATGCCTTGTCAATTACCTATGAGACTCCCATGCTCTCAGCCTTACGGTCAATCCTACCTTGCGAATAGGCCGCCGAACTTCTTTGGAAGGGGAGCCCCATTGGCCCTCCCAACACCTAATGACACTAAGTTGGCCATCCTTAGGATGAAGATAAATCCTATGGATATTCCTAGACCACATAGACCCTAGGTAACCTATTCATCAAGTGACACTCTAGTCCATTATGTGGAGGAGTCGAATGGCGAAGAGCCATATATACACCCTTATGTATCATATGATAAAGAAGGCAATGCAGTCCTTATGGATTACCGACCAATATCGATGATGGCATTGGGTAGAGGGAGAGGCAAAGGCCTAGGAGGGCAGACCCAAGAGCCATTTGTGCTAAGAAGAAGACAACATCGGAAAAGTAGGAGGAAGAAAGGAAAAAAAAGGAGAAAGGAAATTTGCAGAAAGCCAAGAAAGAGTCGAAGAAAGTGTGAGGTGCCTCCTCCAACATATTTGGAGGAGTCCTCTAGTAGAGTCAATTGAAATTCATATCTATGCACATCGCCATCCCGTCTCCCCATGGGAAACCTTGGACTTAGTTGAACATGTGAATCTCAGTTCTACTTCATAGGGGAAGCGTGGACAAGTCACCCCTAATATCAATCTAACGCGTACCTAAGAAAGACCACTTTGTAATCAATCAAAGGCAGGAGTGAGGTTAACATCGCACTTGGTTCAAAGAGAGTGAGAGACGAGGGAGAGTGTAACTCGATTCCCCTACCGATAAGGTAAAATCTCAGCTTCATCGCCCTAAAATAATGTTAAACCTAGTAACTAATCCTATCGATATTGGGAGGGTCACGATTTAATCAGCTCTATCTAATCGGGTCCACCCAGGCCATAGGCGTCCAATTGTCAGGATCAAAGCCTCCCACTTTCCTCGATGGGGTTTGCTTAGTTTTTTGATTAGCAAAGCATACTACCACACTATTTGGACATATAAAATCAACTTTTTTTTATTACTCCATTAAAGTGGGTTCTTTAACCTCGATCTTTAGCATATAACAAACAATTCAGAAATCAAGTACTTTATTTCACCATCACTCTGCAAAGTGATACAAAACCATCTTTCCGTAGAAAGACATCATCTAGCCTAGGATATGACCTTCCAATCCCTCCGGATTGGGTTGTATGTGATCGCACTCCATTTGCGGTCAATAGGGAATTTAGTGGCTCAGAGCCCATCTAAGATTCCTTGAGCCTATGAAGGTGTCATACATAACAGGGGCACTTACCACTCGGCCCTCTGCCCTCTCAGGTGCTCGAGTTATTAAAAACCAAAAACACCTACCTCCCTCGGGAGTGTAGGACCCCCACTCGTAGGTGAGTTTTTCCACACTCTACAGAGTGTAAGGAAGCATTGGGTTGGGGACCCCAATGTCCCGAACCACCACAATCCACAACTCGTCCAGTTGTGCAAGCTCGGAACCATAAGAGCCATAACACATCATTCACAAATCCAAAAGCAGTCATAACCATTAGACATTTTAACACAGTTATCAATGCAATGCATAGAATCTATCCCCTTCATCAATTTGTGCGTTCCTTCCTAAAAAGCATTTGATAATACTCACATACTTTTACAAGTCTAAGTAAGTTCTAACTAATCGTGATCCTTTTCTTATGTACTAACCTGATTATCTCCGTTTGGCCATCCATTGTGATTACGGGTTATAGCTGCAACCTCAATTTGTTGTGGGATGGTTAGTTCTTCGGTTTGAATGGGTTTGGGGTTAACTTTCGATTGTGCTTTAGCATCGTGTTGAGTTCCCTCACCAGCAATGATGACCACTTCCTTTTGTTGGGGAACTCTTTGAGCGTGACCTTGCTCAGCATCTCAAGGTCTCTTAGGAGCCATGGAAGAAGCTTGATGGGTTCGTGCAGTGCTTTCGCATAGGGGTGGAGACAAAGAGAGAGAGAAAGAGGGGCTTGCCTGATTGCAGCAGAGTTTTGTTGCGTCAATAGCAGCAGAGAGACTTATACATGGATCATTGTGTGACCTTGACGTGACATTCTACCCATGTGTATATAGTAATGATGGGGGGGGAGGTAAAAAAGAGGGCACCTGCTTTTTACTGTTTTTGATGATGTCCTCGACGATAAAGAGAGAACACTTTCTTTTAGAGTTTTTGACAATGTCACCGATGATGTCAGGGAGGGGCTCCATTTTTGTAACGGAAGATAAAAATTGACGAATATATGGGCGAGGATGTACTGTGTGTCGTGTGGTCGAGCGGGTAGCAACTAAGGCGGCAACCAAGGCATAGACCTTAGCATCTTGGCCTTGGCATACTTGGCAACGGGCTACGAAGGCTTCGTTGGTGCGGTTGGCTGCGCGTGAGAATCTCCCACTAGCTTGTAGGAAAATCTTCCTTGGGGGTCATCCATCCCGACAGTGTCGTCACCCCTTAATTGCCAAGTGACTATCCACTAGGCTAGTTCTTTTTGTTGTTCTATACTATAAACATAGTTTTAATAAGCTAGTCTTGGGAGGGTTTCCCAAGTCTTTTTTTCCATGAACTAGCATATAATACCTTATTAATAATAACAATTATCTTTATAAGTAGAGCCAGTTTCATTATTTTTTAAAAAAATGTGCAACATAAATCAATTTTCTTTGGAATGTATATGCACATTGTTTATTAAATTAAACCAAGTAATGGGGACATTAAAGAAAGAGGCGAAGGAAAAAAAGAAAAAAGAGAGAGGAGTTTAAGAGGTTGGAGGTAGAGTAAAAAAGAACCGAAGAAGAGAGGACACCCTGGCCATGGTAGATGCTAATAATCTTATAGTGGCCTGGGTGCAATATTTTGTTAACAAGGAATTGGCTCAAGCAAAGACTGCGGAAACCCCAATCGTAGGGCAAAAGAGACCGGCAACAAACAGACGTCCGAGTCAAGGTAGGACCCTAAGTGCCAAAAGGTGGGAACTTCCACAACTCCCATCCCCACAACTGTGATGCCACCCGCTAACTATGACGAGTATGTCACCGGAGCTACTCTCTTAGCTGGAGAAAGCCAAGGAGGAAAAGAAAATAGCGGTGGGCTGAGTTGGAAGCTTAGAAAGAGTCAGTGGTGGCCTTCTAGTTGGAAAAAGCTCAGTAGGTGGCCATGTACCAAAAGGAGATTAGCGAGCTAAAAGCAAAGCTTAGTACCAAGGAAGAAAAGGAGGAAACCTGAAGAAAACAGCTCAAAGATGAGAACTAGGAGCTGGTTGGACTACAATGTGAATATAAACTGTTAATAATGCATCATGAGGACCTAGAAGCTCAGATGAAGAGAGTCCAACTGGGCATGGATGAGCTTACTGCAAGAGAAGCAGAAAGAGAGCAGGAAGAGGAAGAGCATCACTGAGAGGTCGAAGACCTGGTAGTAAGGGTGATGCTAGAGATAGATGAGCAAGAGAGGTTGGAGAGAGAGATCGATCACCTGGAAAAGGAGAAGGAGGTAATAGCTCAAAAGTGGAAAGAATAGGAATCGGCAATAATTTCCTTAACACAGAGGCAAGGGGAGAGCTTCGGGGAGATGACGAAGAGAGCAGAAGAATGGGCAACCCTCAATGAAAGGAGGGTAAAAACCTTGGCGCATCATCTGGCTCAAGTGGAGAAAGACAAAGTACTCATTGAAAGTAGAGTAGAGGCCACCCAAGTGGGCTTTCAAAGTTAGCAACACGCCTTCTTGAATACTTTACTAGATGTCGTACAAGCAGAGGAAGGAGAATCCATAGAAACCGTAAAGAAGAAGTTAGGGATAGCATGCAGGGCCCTAAGAGTAGGCCTGTAGATGCCACCCAACCCGTGGGAGCTGGCTTTAGCCTTGAAGAGCAACGCCACTATCTCTTGTTATTGGCAGGTCTAACCCCACAAGAAGTTGATGCACTTGGATTCATAGAAGGGGCACATCAAGAGACAAGGCAGGAGGAGGTGACTAAAATGAACTTTGAAATGGGACCGCAGCAGGAAGAGCTTGTCGCACCACCTCCTTCCCCATGACCAAATGAGCATCAAGCAGATAGAAAGGCATCACCGAGAGAAAGGAGAAAACAAATGGTGGAGGAAACAAGAAGAAGAAGGAATGCCAGAGGAGTAATAGCACCACTTGTACATATTCCACCATGCAAGGACGAATTTCCAACAAGCTTCCATGCCGACCTTGTGATTTGGGAACGGTAAGAAATGGTTAGGAACCCCTTCAATTTTAATTTTCACTTCCCCATCACCTTGCGTAGAGTTCTGCCCATCAAGGTGGTGGAGGAGGTGATTAATATCGGAGGTAGACTCAGGGAGAAATGGTTGAAGGAGAGAGAACAGAACCCCACTATGTGGGGCATTGAAGATGCTGAATTTTGGCAAAACAAAGTTTTTGAAGTGCCGAGGTCTGTGCCTGGTTATGAATGCCAACCTACATGGAGAAGGCGTATCTACGATGTCAACATGGACACTTGGATGGCCTTTTGCAACACTCAACCATTTGAGTGAAACCCAACATTCATGCCATACCCTCAAAGGGTAGGAGTGGATTTCGTCCCAATGTCCATGGCCACTATGACTTCTTGATAATCTATAATTTGCATTGTACTACATATGAAGATGCCCTTATTTTCACATTAAAAAATTTGTATGATACCATGGTCTACTTCATCAACAAATTCTCTTCGTGCCCTAACCTCGCCTTTATTACCACTTGTGATTACCTTAGATTGCTTAGGATACTCCTTAGGTAAGACCCCACTCCGTAGGAGTGCGGCTTCCCAGCCCTCCATTTTGATCCTAACGCTATATATAGTTGTGAAATGGCTCGATTAATGATGCAAGTTGCACTACTACCTTCATTTTGCTTAGCTCTTCTAGAGGATATAAATGATAGCTGCTTCACCCAGTTGCAATCATCCATTCCTCTCTACCACTACCCTTCAAGTCCACCTAGACCTCAAGGGGTTACCTCCACAGCTGCCAATTCCTTAACAAATCTATTAAGCCTCCTTCTTCGCCTCACTCTGATGAAAAATACTAGCTTCTGTCATGATTATGTAACTCAAAAAAAAAAAAAGAGGAAAGAAAGAAAGAAAAGACAAAAGTGCAAAACAAAAAGAAAAACAAAGAGAATGGAAATGGAAAGAGAGAATCACACAAAGACACATCAAACTGCACATAGACCACAGTCACTGCACCTAGGGATTCTCAAGTTAGGCATGCCCGGTGGCCTCATTCGGTCAATGCTCCATGTCTAATTCCCTAGCCCTTTTTGATCCCCAACTACACACGCTTAGGGCACGTCAAGGGCAAGACATACCTAGGGAGATAACACTCGCCTACGGTTAAGACTTGTCTCCCCAAGCGGCAACCACTGCACCTCACTCCTGTATGCATGGGGTCCTCAAGTGTGGGATATCACCTAGGCTTTAGACCTAGCTCCTCATTCCACTAGCACAAGCATGATGCACTACACGCTGAGGTAGACACTTCCCCTAGGTAGAGCATGTCTTTTCTTTTTGGGTACTCTCGCATGCTACAACCACCAACATCAGAGGCCCCGCCCTCCACTTCAACATACCCTCGGTCTCCAACAACGCAATCATTGCCAAGCTCCTCAACCACTACTAATCAACACAAGGCCTCATCATCCACTTAGGCAACCACCCTTTGAAGCACCAGACCCTCAACAACAAAGCCTTGCAAGTGCCATGGGACTGGCACTCGTCTAGGAAGGGGGTAATGTTAGCCCTAGATCTCGAGACAGAAGCAAAAGAAGTGAAATGTAGATGAAATGAAAGTAGGACGGAGAACAAGCAAAGGTGCAAGGGCGGCCTCTAAAATCAAGTCAAAGGGAAAAGTGCATTTTTAAGTGAAAGGCACTCCAAAAATTTTGTAAGAGAGTTCTAGGCTCCCTCTTATGCAAATTGTAAAAGGGTAGATGGGCATAGGCTAAAGAAATAGGCCAAGTAGAAGGGAGTGGAAAAGAGGACCTTGCCACAATGGCCGGTCATGTAAAAAAGGGGGATGGGTGCCCATGGGATTTCAGGGCATGTATATAAAGTTCAAAAAGTGAATGAGAGCTCATTCTTGGGTGTGTGGCAACAAGAGACTCTTCTTCTTCTCTTCTTCTCTTCTTCTCTTCTTCTTTTCTCTTTGCTTTCTTGTGTGTGCTTGAGAGAGGGAGTGTGAGAGTGTGAGGGAGTGAGTGTGTGAGGGTGAGGGATCAAGGAGGTGAAGCTCTCCACCATCTCCTCTCTTCTTCTTCTCTTCTCTTGTCTTGCACACGGCTCTGGAGGATGGAGCTTGGAGGTGGAGGCTTAAGGATGCTTGAGCTTGCATCAAGAATCGTGGAGCTACCGGTGTGCTTGAGGGAGGAGGCAACTCATTTGGGCATCAAGGTAAGCTCACTACAACTTGGTAGGATGGAAGGCACGTCAGCTAGGTGAGAGATAGCCATAGGTGCTTGTTTGAAATGCTTGAATGAATAAGCAGTCTGTGGGTCTTGGCGGTTGAGCGTGAGCTCCCTCTACATTGGTGTACTCAAGAGACATCTCATTGAACTCACAAACTTGTTCCATGCTCTTCAAGGTATCAATGATCAATCTAACAATCCTAACTATGCTATGAGATCCTTTGAATCGTTTGTCTATGGTGCATAAGCCACTAGTGCTACTACTTTTTGAAGAGTTCTTATTGCTTAGCCATTATGTATTTGTAAAGTTCTGCTTGGACTTTAACACCTGATAAATATCCAAATATTATAGTTAAACCATGCAATTTTTAATTTTCAGCCCAAAATTTAGCATAGTTGAAAGTTCACCCATGGTATTAGCATAAGATACCCCACCATACATTCTCAATATACATTCTTTAGCTTTAAGGAATCCATGTCTCTCCATATCTTCTTCTGTCTTGCAAGTATACTACTCTGTAGCCATATGAAGTATCATCTAGAACTTTGGTTTTCTTGAAAATTAGTGATGTATAGCTACCAAGGATATGAAAAGGAATCTTGTATAAGGAAGTGTTGTTCATCCTGAACATTCCCAATGGTGGCTTTCACATTAGGACATGCTACATACATGTCCCAGTGAGAACATGATTAGTAGCTGGCATCCTCCATCCATAGTCCATATCCCCTAGCCATCTACCATTTTCATAAATACTTTTGATCATCACATTAATTTTAGATCCATGATCAATCAAAGTAATGCAATGCACCTCAGGATCTCTCACTTTTACTAATGTCTTAGTGGTTGCTCTAACCCAATTATTTCATGTATAGTGGCTTCTAGGTATAACATCTATTTCCTATTCTTCATTGTAATGAACTTGACGTACTCCTCTTGAAGTATGGCTACAAAGCACTATATTTTCATCATCAAGAATTGCTGTTTTAAGATGAAAATTTGCATTTTTAGCATCCTCATCATATTCCTAAATTGCTTGTATACCCTGCAAGCCTGGTTCTTCTTGTCCCCAAATAGTAGCATACATTGGATCCCCAATAAATTGTCGATTTCTCTTTATAAGATCAAGAATTTCCTCATAGAATTCCCACTTAGTAATACCAAGAATCTCACCCAAGGTGAATCCCACTTTGCCATTCAAAATCCACTCTTTCAAAACCTTCTTTAAATCATTAGAGTAGTCTCAATATCAGACTACAATTTATAACACGGTTGCTTTTCTTTTGATTTACAATCATCATGATTTCTCTTTTATTTTACAATAGCATTATCATTTTGGGCTTTGGCAAGATATGCATAAATAGAGAAATAATAAATTAGAGCATCCCATCTAATTTTTTTCATGGATACAATTACTTGTCGTGTTCAATTCATCTCCCCGAGTCTTCCCTTTCTTTGCATTATGCATTCCATGTGTCTAGAGTTCTATTTTCTTGCCAAACATAGTCTCACAACAAGTATCCTTTTCAATTTGTAAGCCAAAGGTAGTAGCCGTAACTATAGTACATGCATTCTTAACAACCATATAATCTATAAGTTTTTGCATACCATTGCATTTAATGTTTGGATTGAGTGGCAACCTAGTTTCTTAGAGATGAAATTTACCACAGCTCACGGCAAAGTCTCGTATGGTGTTCCTGGTTCGCAACTAGAAAAAGTTTCCCAAATCTGACTTTTCATACTTTTGGAGAACTTTCAGCATATGTCTCACAAACTCTACCCATGCCCTATTTATAGGCATGCCAATCATGAAATTGTATAGGATGGCACTGCGACTCTCTCAAATGGCACCTAAACAATAAATGATACAAATAAAGCCTTTATGCAGTTATAAATGGATACCAAAATAGAAATTAATGGAATACAATGAACTTAATGACTTTGGCATCTCAACACCCCCTATTCTGACAAAAACAAACCATTAGCTAGCACGCACGCGCGCACACACACGCACGCACGCATGCATGCACGCACGCATGTGCATGCGCGCGCGCGCGCGCACACACACACACACACACACACACACACACACACACACACGCACGCACGCACGCACGCACGCACGCACGCATGCACACACAAACAAATGAACATAGAGAGATGACCAAATAGATGTAGCTCAGTTGGTTGAGTTGAATAGGGTGGTGACTAGAAGGTCTTTGGTTCAACTCCTACATTCCACATGGTCATTTAGGATAGGTGTTACAAAAAGGGAGAATTGAACATGGGTTAGTGGGTTAATAAGAACAAGTGGCTTATTGCTAGGGTAGCCACTTGATTACAAGAAAATGAAAAAGAGACAAATAAATAGAGATGTATAAATGGCTCTTCATAGTAGATCCTAGTAGGATGTGGAAGTAATTTGCTTATTGGGACATTTTAGAGACAAAATTTTAGGGCATCAAGCTAAATGGAGTTCTTAGTTACACAAACGTTTGGATGTGTCCAAGCATAGTAGTTGCTTATTAGAATGACTAGACAATTTGGCAAATGTTCTTACCATGGTGGATTTTTATGATGGCATTAATAGTTACCTGGAAACATATGAGCAAAATGTGTTATAGCTTAGAGGAGAGAACGTAGCAACCTAGCACTACCATGTCAAGATGACTATTTCTACGATGGGTACATGAGCAAGGGACTAGGCAAACATTCATATAGGAGTGAAAAGTAGGCTAGCTAGCTACTTTAGTTGATATGTGTCTAGATAGACCACACAACAGAGCGAATGATGAGTGCAAAAAGAAGCATGCAAGGCAATGGGTGGATGGAAGAATGGATACTTGATTTAACAATCCTCAGGCAAAGTTTGATGTTAATTTGTAATGAAAAGGTAGAGTAAGTTAAATGGTTATTGAATCTTTGACAAGGTACCTAAAGAGAATAGAATGAAAAAGAGTTGCTTATGCATGCATTGAGTGTAAAGAAATCTTTGACATGACAAAAAAAAAGAAGAACCTTGTACCAAGGCTTCTTTTTGCTACTTATCCTCTGATTTATGCTTAACGATGACTTGGTGTGGTAGTTCCTATTACCTAGACATAACTTGCCATTTTACTCCACTCTTGAGGGTATCTAATAAATTTGATAATACCTTGAAGCCAATGGTAGTATAATCATAATATCAATTGTCTCAATAGAAGAGGGCGTGAAGAGTGCTAGTATTATCATAATATCAATTATCTCAATAAAATAGTGCATGAAATATCCAAATTACAACTTCTAAATTTGGAATACATGAAAACTTGAAGATTTGGGTCTATCAAAATTTAGAAGTACAAAAAATAGGTCGAACCTATATCTTCTTATGCATAAAAGAGGGAAAGATAGTTGAAATAGAGCATACCTTTTTAACATTGGTGGAATCATCCAGAACACATTTTTGTTGCAAGCAAACCCACATAGTACCCAAGTCCTCTACATTAAGAGGCTGATTTTCTTATTTCTATATTAAAATATGTGGATCAACTCCATTATGCCTTGGGGATATGTTGTATAATAAAATGCTATTGGAGCTATGCTAACAACATACAACTTACTTTGAGGAACTTGAATCTTGCTAATCTTTGCACCTTACAAGAAGTTATTAATGTGTAAATGCTACAAAGCTAGAACAAGCAAATTAGCTTACTCTCATCAACAACTCAAAAACACCTGCTTGGAGAAGGTAGGAATAGCTCCTTGCCATGCATGCTTTTGCTAACATTCTCTCAATGCTTCAAGAAAGGTTCTTTTTGTCTCTAATTTTGCATAAAGCCAACATTGAGATTTGTGAAGCTTGAAAAGACTATAACTAGAAGACTTGAGTTTTAATGATAGAATGGTAATGCAAGGTTGCTCTATAAACTCTTTGCAAAAATGCATGGCAAATGGTGACTAGGATAGAGATTTCCATTGAGAGAGAAATTTTTTGGCATGCAAGGTAGTGGCAAGTCTTATCCATTAGAGCTTTTGACCCTAGCTCTATTTTAGACCCTAAATATGGTGACACATGCTCAACTAAAAGGGAAAACCCACTCTAGCCTGCTCAGTTGAGGACACATGCTCAACTAAAAGGGGAAACCCACTCTAGCCTGCTCAGTTGAGGATCTAAGGAGTGTTGGAAAAATGTGATAGTGATTAGGCTAAACTCATTTGACTCATATACATACACCAGCAATAAAGACATGTGACATCAATTGTAGGTTCATAACTCTAGTTCTCCTTAGCTCCCATTAGCCATTATGCTTCTATTACATGACCATCTAGCCCTGCCAGTGAAATATTGAGTCCATGAGTCTAGCTTTGAGTGATTACGTTATCCACCACAAGGAAAGATCCAAAAATTCTCATGCTAGACTAGCTGCCTCTATTAACATTCTAGCATCTCCACCCCCCATTATGACTTGCATCAACCTCTTCAACATGTGACCTTTCCCAAGTGGTCCCACACATGAAGATAAAGCCCCCCACCTTTGTAGCACATGATCTTTTTGAGTTGCCTTGTCTAAATTTGTGATAGTAGCCCATCAATGTGCTTTGTCATCCATTAACTACATGCATGCTAATACAAACCCAGGGCTTTGGCATAGTCACCCTCATCAACTATTCTAACACCATAATTTGTACAAATTAGTTTTGAAATTTTTAACCCCAACCAACATCATCTATCATAGTATAAGAATCAATAATTATCTTGTATTTATTTTTGTGAAAATTATGGCATACTTCAAGTAACAAGCAATCAACCTTTTCTAATATTCTTATATAAGCAAATGGCCTTTGACTTTCGTAACATTCTTTGAATTCATATTGTATCCAAGGTCTTTTAAGTCTTCTCTATGTAGAACATAATACTTTTTTGCATCTCTCATGTGCACAAGGCCATTTAATCTGTTGTATATAGAACATATTGAACCCTATTAATCAAGAATGAGCCTACATTGGCTTATTTTATAGGTTGAGGTTTGCTATTGTTGTGACCAAACTTCAATTCATGGTATCTTGTAAATAATAGCCCTAGATCAAATTTGAAATATGCCAGAGATTGCAATTTTCTCCCTAGCTTCCTTTTGCCCACTTTGACATTTTTCAATGGGCCTTCTTCTTTGCTCCTATAGATTTCTAACCTCAAGTAGCCTAGCTTGATAATTCCTTCTTTCATGCTATAAAGCCCCCCCCAAAAAAGATCCTAAAAGCACTATAGCAATGTCCATAGCTCCACGACAACTAATTTATACTCTTTAGGCCCTACAATATCTGCTTGTTTATGGTATTTGTTGATCACAATTTACTATACTATGATTCTTAGATTGTAGTGCCTACTAGAGGTCCAATTGCACTTGCTATGGATAAATCATTAATTTGTTCAAAACTCTTCATGTTTGATAATCTGGATTGCCAATCATCTTTCCCCACATGCAACTCTTGCATAATCAAAATTGAAATTGCTTCTATTGAAATTTGCACATCTTTTTTTTCCCTTCAAGCAATGAAACAGAGAGAAGACGAGAAAGCATCAAACTTCTCCTGAAGAAGCCTAGATACCCCATCTCTTATGTGGGGATGAAGCTAAACATGAGAGCTTGGGCCAAGCCTCTTTGCAAAATTTTTTGAGCTGTTGTTCTTTCCCAAAAATGATTTGCCAAAAGAACCCTCCATTTTGAGAGGAGGGCTACCTTCATCTTTTGTTTTCTTTCTCCACATGCCTTCATTTCTCTTCTTTCTTTTGGGCCTTAGTGAATAGGCGTCCTTCATCAGAGGCCCTTATTCACACACTAGTCATGTACACAAGTGCATATATGCACATATAAGTACATAAAGCTTGCATTAGTATGTGCAGGATTTGACACTTTCACCCCATTCACATAAACTCATAATCTATGCATATAATAATAAGAAAAATTATACTTTATATCAACATACATCATAAATATATTAGGCCCAAGGAAGAGAACATGAAAGAAAAAAAATCATAAATAAACATATAACTACCTCCAAAACAAACATAATAGAACAACAAGCACTCTTCTCATCCTTTCTCTTCAAGATGGATACAAATTCTACTCTTACTGTGACTAGATTGATTGCTTATTATGCATTCTCTATTTAATAAATTCATGTCAATAAATTAATGACTCACTTTTCTTTAAGTGTTGATGATGATCTAGCATGGCCATGAGACCATTTAGGGACCAATATTCCTAGTGTATCACTTAATGGGGTGATCAAAGCACTGTGACGGGGATAAGAGAAGGTGCAAGTGCTGCGAAAGCCCTGCTGAAATCAAGTGCTGCAGAAGCTTTGCTAAAATTAAGTGCCAAGAGGAGAGCCCTACACATATTGTGTAGGAGAAATGTATAGGAGAGAAGGAGACTCAAGAAGGATCAAAAGGTGCCAACTTCCAAGTTGTGCAAGTGTTAGTCGGTTGTATACCGTGCAAGGAACCGTGATCTTGTTTCCAAGATCTACAAGTAAGAACTGGCTTATGTGTAATAGAGGAGCTTGCTCCTTGTCAATAATATAACTCCACAAAGGGGGTGGGGGACTGGCCCATCTTCCAGGCCCATCTTCCAGTCCCTAGTGTGTTGCCAATTTCTCTACCTCTCTCTCTACATCTTTCTTCTTTTCTCTCATCTATTCTCCCTCTGTGCCAACATAATATTTGCCATATATATTTTAAGTATATAAGAAAGTCGAGCGTATATCTCGGATTTTATAACCCTTACCCAACTCCATCGCCACATTCTTTGAATGATATAGGAACTTATTTCATGACACTAGGGCCCACTATTCGAGCACCTACATGGCCCTTGTGCATCCTAGGTAAAATGATGCCATGCCATTGTTGTATTTTGTGCTCATACACATCATGTTTGTAAAACAAGTACACTTTGAAACCATGCTCTATATATCAAGCACTCAATGATCACTCAAGGAATGTATACGCATTGAAAAGATTGTGCTTAGCCTATTGTGCCAATGCACCATGAAAAGTTATTTGGGAACTCTAGACTCACTTCTCATTGAAGAAAAATGTAGCTCCACTCTTTCCCCCCACTTGAAATACTCTTATAAAAGTAATGAGCATAAAAACCCTAACTTAAGCTAAAGTAGCCCTTCATGGACCTCATCTCACCAACTCATTCTTCTCAAACCAAGGTTCCTATTGAGTGTTGGACCTTTCCCAAAATATCATGCAAAAGGTCTGTGCTCAATGATGGTGTAATCTCTTATGCATGTGCTTCTAGGGTTTTTGAGTATAGCATCATTAGGTCTTCTATCATGCAATGTATGTAGAAGGTGCAATTCAATGCATCACCCCCCATGGCATGGAAGTAGTGGAAGAAGTAGGGGTATATAGAACCCCTAGTACAATGCAAAAGCAACCTTTGATGTGATGTGCCCATGCTCCTTGTACTCTTGATGTGCAAAAGTTAGGGTTTAGAAAACTTTACAATCTTTTCATGTTGCTCAGCCTTCCAATCTAGCTCCTCATTACCAACTTGTACAACATCCAATCTTGACCCACAAAGTAATATATATTAAGGAAACCAAACCAAAAAAGACATGCAAACTCCTAGCCTATTGTCAAGAGGTTGGTATTATTGGATTATCAAAACACAAAAACAATTGCCACTCATGCAAAGAAAGTTATTGAACCTAGCTACTTTATGTACACTTAGGATAATCTAGGTTTAGTAAAAAATGCACCACAGTGTGTGCATGCACACATGCATACACATACACCCCCCAATATTGTTAAGCTTGATCTATGGACCTTAACACATATCTCTCTACTATTCTCTATTTGTACGTGTCCAAATCATCTCAAAGCTCTAGCATTGTATCCATGTTTAGCACAACTAGAGGCCAACCATTGAGATAATATAAGAGACTATAATTAGTGCTAGAAGTTTTTCAAACTACAGCCTTTAGACCTTGGCATATATTTATTTTCCCAAATTCTAGATTGCTTTTATGCTGCCATAAGCTTTCAAAATGCAAATAAAGAAGACTATATTTAGGGAGGGTCTCTCCTCTTACATGTGTTTAAGGCATCTTAAAGCTTTATCCTTGTTTCTATGCTCAACATATCTAGCAATTAGTAGTAGTCCATGAGACTATCCCATGTTGAAAAGGTCAATAAGAACTTCTACTCTTGGAGCGATTCATGATCTTCATCCCTCTTTGAGTAGGTCAAGATGTCATTAAAAAAGACAAGAACAAAGTCATCAAGATAGGGCCGAAAGATGTCTTGCATCAACCTCTTAAAGGTTGCAAGTGCATTGGTTAATCCAAAAGACATCACAATGAGCTTGTAATGGCTGTACCTTGTGTTAAATGTATTTGTGGAAGTTTCTTATTCTTTGATTCTTATTTGATAATAGCCTAATCTTAGATTAATCTTTGAGAAGAACTTTACACCTTGAAGACGATCAAGTAATTTGTCTATCCTTGGAATTGGATACTTGTTCTTGATTGTCACCTGGTTTCGTTGATGCAGAGACAAAGGGTTTCTTCCTTCTTCTTTTGGAACAACACAATGCACCATACATAGCATACATGCTCATCAATGCATTTCCTAACACATTATATAATATCCATTACCTCTACCTTGAAGATCTTGACATTTGGTCTCTCATCTCTCATCTATTGTTCCACTATGCTTTTGCAAGCTTTTAAATGCAAGTAAAAGCTAGTATATTTTGGGAGACACCATCCTCACATAGGCACCCAAAGTATCTCAAAGCTTCATCAACATGCCCATGCTCACTATATCAAAGAGACTACTTTGGGGTATTTGAACACTCCTCATGCATGAGCACCCATGCTTTGCATACATAGAACATTGCCGAATATAATTTTAAAGCAACCATATCTTGAGAATATCTACATGCATCTTATTATTGTGATGCGGGTCCTTTTGTCCCCACAAATATTTATCACCTCCAAAAGCATATAAAAATCATTGTGTGCATATATAAAACTCTCCCATTTTGTATTATAATTTGGCTTATTTTTCTTCTAAACTCCCTTTGAACCTAAATTGGATTTCTCTACCATACACTGATAGAGGTTGCCTTATTTTCTTGCACTTAAATTGGATCTCAAGCCCCTTTAACTAATTGGCACATGCCATGGAGTTGTACAACAATGTTTTGATTGATAGTATTGATTACATCTTGTGGTTTTGATTGTCCTCCTGTGCTCTTGAAATGCTAGACAAGTAAAGCTATGTGTAGGAGTGCAAAGCTAAGTATGATTGCATAGGGTCAAATGGAAGGAGGAGGAGAAAGAGAGAGGTGTAGCTTAATTGGCCATAGCCTTGCCAAGTAAAGTGGCATTACCTCAATAATCTCATTGGAAGAAGCCATGGTGAGAAGGAGCTCAAAAGAATCTCATTGGAAGAAGCCATGGTGAGGAGGACCTCTTGATTCAACTTTTGAAGGTGCTTATTTATCCCATCATGCCAATGATTCATTTAGCCTAGTCCCCATCCATGGCCTTCCTTTATCAAAAGCTCTCGACTTGGACACACAAATAATGTTGCTTTTAGATGATTATGCATGATCCACATTTGAATTTATTATGCTTATTTGTGACGGATTGGGAGATTATACTCTTATAGCTCCATTATCATATCTAACGTTAAGATGTCAACAATAATAAAGTTACTTTATTTACATATATATACATATAATTTTATAAATAATTTATTATTTTATTTATATATACATGCTATTGCAATGTGTTGTGTGTGTGTGCACGTGCGTTGTCATGATGTTATGAGGACACAGTGTGAAAAGGTATGGAATGCATCATCATCCGACTTCTTTATTGATCTAGAGAGTCAATGTGATCTGAGCCATTAGTACTAGTGTGAGTTGTATAGATTATCCAAAAATACTAGATTTTTGGATAATTTTAGTCTAGTTTTTATATTATTTATTGTAAAAATCCAAAAAAGTTAGAAAAAGCTTCTAGATTAGGATGGCATGTAAAAAGCCAGTTAGGAGATTTTTCATAAAAAGACAGATTGACGAAATCGCGCGCATCGCGATCGCTGAAAACAGGCTAAAAACTGCAGATTGAACTGAAAGAAGAAGAAGGAGTGATCTAGGAGCCATCAGATTTGGGTCACGAGCAGCAGAGAAGGAGCTGTAATTTTTATGCACGTTTTGTTCTACGAAGAAGCTCCAGGAGATCTAATTCCTGGAGATTGCTTCTGAGTAGTGTGAAGATTCCAGGTTCTTTCAATACATATTGATTCAATTCATTGTGATTTGTTTTTGTAGTGTTCACCACTTGGGTATTCTCTATCTTCTCTTCCATCTCCTATCTCTACTTCCTTCTACTTATGATCCTCAGTGGATTCGACCTTTTGACAAAAACCCCTCCGACATTGGTGAACCCGACGTGAAAGGTTGTCACAGAAGAAGGAAAGATAAGATGGGAGAACCTTTGAATACAATCTCCAGTGATGTTTTACAACAGTTGGTGCAAAATATGAATATGCTTATGCAGGTACAACAACAACAACAACAGGTGATATAAGCTTCAACAGTTGTACAACAACAACAACAACAACATTCTCAACTGCTTGCAAAGCATTCATCACAACACTTTCTGCAAAGCAGTTGAGCGTGAGAGGTGAAGTTATTCAATGGCAGGAATGTATCTGCATATGTACATACCTATGATCAGAAGATGGAATTATTTGGAGTTGCTCAATCTGCATGGAGCTGGTATTTTGTACGTGTTACTGTTCATGAACTGAAAGCACGTATTATTGAATTATACTTGTAGGATGCTGACTGGGTAGCCTTCAAGAAGACACTTAGGGAATAATTTTATATTGAGGATACCAATTTGATTACATGCAAGACTTTTCAGGAGTGGGTTATACAACTCAATAAGGGTCTTGTGGCTACAGAATTGTTAAGAGAATTTGAAAGTCTATTTGAGCAATTGGATCTCGTAGAATAGCAAGCTCTTGCAAGTCAGAAAATTGAATTGTTTCTACAGGCAGCTGATCCTAAGCTTCAAGAGAAGCTTGATGATTTGCTGGAGGATCAGACTACAGAGATAGGTTTGAAAACAAAGTGGAGACATGTCAAGGAAGCTATTACTGCGCTTGTCAAGAAGCATAGAAGAAGAGAAAGATTTCATGTATCTAGCTTGCCCACTGTTACGGGCAAAACAATTGAAGTATCCAGTAAGCCACTCGCTTCTGTGGCGAACCCTATGGCTGTACCTGCTATTGTTCCCTCTGTTAGGAAAGATGTCTTGGATGAATTGGTCAAAGGGATGCGGGATCTTCAATTGAAGGTTGCAAAATTGGACGAAAAAGGACAAGAGGAAAGGGGACGGGTAGTAGCCCTTAAGCCTAGAAAAAGATGTATGTGGTGTGATAGTTTGCAGCAGGAGAGAAAGGATTGTGCTGCCTATCAGGAGGCCTTGGCACGACAGCTTATCTTTTGGAAAGATGGCAAGATCCATGCACAAGAAACAGGATTGCCTCTTGCTTTGAATTTTGGAAAGGGAGGTATGCAAAAGTTGTTGGAAGACTTGGCTGTTCGAAATGCTTATGGACGGTACATGCTTGTTGGATAGAATGCATGGCCAAGTGATGGTTGGTCCAAAGGTTGAAATATGGACACATGCTTTACATGCAATTGAAAAGAGAAGGGTCACTGATAGTAAAATGTCTCATGTAGGGCAAGACATTCGTGGCATAACTGGTTGGGAATCACTAGTAGATGCATATTCAGTGTACGCATATTTAGCAAAGGTACAGAACACGGATGTACTTGTGGAAGAAAAATGAAAAAGAGATGAAGATATTGCAGAAGTATGGATCAGCCTAAAGTTGCAAATCAGCCACCTCTCGAGCATGTTATGGAAGAGGTCATTTAGGAGCAAAAACAGGATAACAAACAAGAGGGCAAAAAGAAGGGCAAGCAGCTAGGATATAAGTTGCAATCTGACATTGAGACAACCACAGATCTTAAGAAGGTTCTTGAAGAACGGATCTTAAACAGTCGGGTGGAATTTACCTTGGGAGAGGTGCTTGGCATTGCCAAGCGAGAATTTCATGATGAGATCCATGACATAATTAGAAGAAAGCGTCAATTTCTTGGTGATACCACTAGTGCATTGCTGCAATTTGAAGAGGAAATTGGTTTGTTGGGTATTCGGATTGAATATGTGCATGAAGTAAGTACAAAATTTTCTATGCCAAATGCTACTAATCAATGGACAACATGTGGAAAAGAGAAGAAAGTGGTTGAAAATGCATTGTCTTGTAGCAATATGCATGGTGGAGTAAGGCAAATGCTACAACATGGAGAAGAGACTCTAGGATTTATTCCTCGAAGTCACTACACAAAAAATCATTGGGCTAGAGCTACCACTAAAACGGTAGTGAAAATAGGGGAGCGTGAAACTCCTTGTGTTGCTTTACTTGACCATGGGTCTGAGATAAATGTCATTGAGTGGGGATTGTATGAAAATGATGCATGGCCTGTGGACACTGATCATGGTTGGCGTATGAGGGCTATAAATAATTCTTCAGGGGAGCTCTATGCTGCATGTCCTAATGTAAAAGTGACGATTGGTGATGTACAGGAAGAGCAACACTTCTTTGTGCAAGATAATTCCTCATATGCAGTGATTTTGGGACAGCCCTATATTACAGGTGTGTGTATGGAAACAAAGGTGCTTGATGATGGTCCTGCTTATGCAAGAGTCAGAAGCAAGGATGGGAGAAAAGCAATCCAATTTCTTACTGTTTGTGTTAATCATGCTAGAAATCATGATATGCTTCGAGAGTCTCCTTTGGTTCCAAATGCAAGGGAATTCAGAGACCTGGATTTTCATTAAGCACTACTGTAATGTGGGGCTACAGTAGTGCTGTTTAGAGGGTGTACTCGCCTCTTGATGAAATGAAGCATGTATTTACTATTGGTAATTCTTAGTTTACAGCAAATAGTTCATGTTGGTTTAAGCTTATGGAAGCTATGTGTAGGGCTGAACGCATATCTAAAAAACAAGCTATTAAGAAACTGAGAGCATTGGGGCTGTTAGCTGAAAATGATAGCATTTCAGGCATCTTTTATGGGCTGAATATTACTGACACTATGGCTGAAATTTCAGCAACTATACATGCAGAAAATGAGGCTGAAAACAAAGTGTTGTCAATATGTTCTTTGGATATGTATGATGTTATAGCATTGTTTGCTCAGTAGGAAGGATTACAATGGGCCGAAGCACTTGTGGAGACAAAGTATAAGATAGTTGACAAAAAGGTGAAACCAATTGCTTTGCCACTTCCACCAGAGAGTGAGGGTATGTATAAAAAAGTGTCAAGGTAGCCAAGTTTACGAGATCCTAAAGATATGGGTCATCAATTTACATCTGAAACATTACAGGAATTGAAAGTTGGTGCAGAAGGGTTTCTTTTGCCTGTTAAGAGAGACTATTTTATGCAGATGTTGGCTAGACATGGGAAGGCATTTGCATTTCAGCCAAGTGAAATAAGTGTGTGGATCCAAATGTTATCTCTCCTATGGTCATATTTACTGTGCCACATGTACCATGGAACTTGAGGCCTATTCCAGTGCCTAAAGCTTACTTGCCAAAGCTGATGGATTTGCTAAATGAAAAGATTCACATGAAGATCTTGGAGCCTTCTTCAGCCCCGTACTCAAATTGTTGGTTTACTATGCCCAAAAAGAATGGGGCTTTGAGATTTATTCAAGACATGCAACCGATCAATAAAGTGACCATAAGAAATGTGGGTGCAGGTCCTATGGTTGATGAATTTGCAGAGGCTTTTGTAGGCAGAGTGATCTATTCTTTGGGTGATCTCTACTCGGGTTATGATCAATTTCAGCTTGCAATTGAAAGCAGGGATATCACAACCATGAAGACTCCTTTGGGTTAGTACGGATGTGTCTCTCCCATAGGATGCAACAAACTCAGTGGCACACATGACAAATGCTATGAATAGGGTACTCAAGGATTTTATACCACAATTGACTATGCCCTTCTTGGATGATGTTCCAATCAAAGGGTGTGCAGTGGATGAAAAGAATGAAGAGATGGATGCTCATGGATGCAGACAGTTTGTTGTAGACCATATTGTGGATTGTGAGAGGATTTTGGCACATCTAGAAGAGGTGCGTTTAACTCTTTCTGGACAAAAGTCTGTCTTTGGAGTTGAAGAGGTTTTGATTGTTGGGCATATGTGTGGGCCTTATGGGCGAAGGCCATCACCAGCAAAATTAGATGGGATTGATAGAATGCAAGATGTATCCACGAATGTATTAGAGGTGCGTAGATTCTTGGGTGCATGTGTGTTCTATTTGATATGGATTCCTCACTTTGCACATGTAGCCGATTCTCTTTATCAGCTTCTAAGGAAATGTCAAAAATTTCATTGGGAAAGGAAGAATCAGAAAGCAATGAAGAAATTGAAGCAACTCTTAAAATCAGCTCCTACATTGAGAAAGGCTGACTATCCACATGGAAAGCCTATCATTATTACTGTTGATACAAGCCCAATCGGGATTGAATGGGCAATTGGGCAAGATGATGAGGAAGGACAAAGATATGCAATTCACTTTGGTACTAAAGTATTGGTTGAATGATAGAGAAGATATCCACAGGTTAAAAGAGAATTATGGGGAATTGTGATAGCCCTTAAATGTGATAAGGAGTATTTTATGGGTGCTCATGTAGTCATTGAGACCGATTGTTTGCCGATATTAGGTATGATTACTAGTTGTGCTACTCCAGACATTGCTATGCTCCGATGGATTGCATACATCAAGTCTTTGAACCTGGAATTTCAGCATATTGCAGGAAGAGATAACCCAGACCTGTTATCTCGAGCAGACTATGAGAATGAAGATGGGATGATGGATGAGGAGGAAGAATATGACTTTCTTATGGCTGAAAATGATGTTGCAAGAGTGAATTTAGCAATGAAAGGTGTTGCTACAGCATTAACAAAAGCTTGGACAACAAAGAGAAGACACTTTAGATGTTTTGCATCTTGTGTAGAAGTGTTTCTAAAAGACAAATATGCAGGAGAGTGGTTGAGAATTGGTCAATATCTTAGTACATTAACAAAGAGAGATGAATGGTCAGATGAGGCTTTTAAGAAGATCAAGAGAAAAGCCTATGGATTTTTCTTAAAAGATGGATACTTATGGAAACATGCTAAAAATAAATAGGGTATCCCATTGCGAGTTTTGGGTGATAGAACTTCACAAGTAACTGTTATGCAAGAATTTCATGAAAGCTTATGGGCTGGTCATAGAGGTGTTTGGGGTACTTTTACAAAGATTAAAGAAAGATATTGGTGGCAAGGTGTATATAAGGATGTTGGTCACTTTGTGCAAACATGTACAACATGTCAAATGTATTCAACTGTGAGACATCGGGATGGGTTGCAACCCACATATCCATTGTCTCTTCATTTTAAGTGGGTGGTGGATTTGGTCACAATGCCTACAGGTCTTTGGCAAATGAGGTATCTTGTGCTTGCTCGTGAAGACTTAACGAATCAAGTGGAAGGGAAAGCTTTACGTACTAAGACAACAAATGCTGTGTGTACTTTTCTCTTAGAAGAGATCTTTTGTCAGTATGGCTGTATGGGAAAAATTACAACAAATAGGGGTGAGTTGGATGTAGATGAAGCTCATGATTTCTTTGCACAGTTGGGGATAAAGCTTGCTTTAACTTCAGCCTATAACTATGAAGGAAATGGAAAAAGTGAAAGAGGTCACCCACCTATTGTGAAGGCATTGGCAAAAGCATGTGGAGAGAAGGTAAAAGAGTGGCCACAGTTGCTCCCTTATGCTTTGTGGGCCAACAGAACAACTCATAGTACTATTACAGGAGTGTTACAAGATATATGCCTGCAGAATTGATGTATGGTCAAAAACCTATCATGCCGATAGAAGAGATGACAGTCACATGGAGTGTGTTACCTTGGGAGGAGGAGTTGAAGCGAGAGGAGTTGTTGCCCTTGCGCATTAGACAGTTGGAAAGAAAGTCAAAAGACATAGAGGCAACAACTACAAGGTTAAGGGCAGTAAGGATACAGAACAAGAAATGGTTTGACAAAAGACATAGAATGACACTAAGAACCATACAAGATGGGGATTGGGTATTGGTTTATGATAGTAGTTTAGATAACCAGTATAGTGCCATGCGTAAAGTTTCCAAAAGATGGTTTGGACCCTATGTGGTAAGACATGTATTTGATAATGCTACTTATGCATTAAATAAGCTGGATGGGATAGCCATCAAACTTTTGGTAGCAGAGAAAAGAATCAAATTATTCAAAAGGCGAGAATCTACTACCTATGAGTTGCCAGAATTGGAAGAAAATAGTGGTCCTGATACAGGGGCTAGCCAGGAAGATATGGAAGATGAAGAAGTAAACGATATGGTTACAGAGGATGAGAAGGACTCATAATTCAGTGACAACTAGGATTTTGGCACATACCGGAGGATGTGTAGGTTCAGAGGGGGTGGGTGTCATGATGTTATGAGGACACAATGTGAAAAAGTATGGAATGCATCATCATTCGACTTCTTTATTGATCTAGAGAGTCAATGTGATTTGAGCAATTAGTACTAGTGTGAGTTGCATGGATTATCCGAAAAATCGTGCACATCGCAATCGCTAAAAATAGGCTGAAAACTGCAGATTGAAGTGAAAGAAGAAGAAGAAGGAGTGATCTGGGAGATCCGTTAGCAGGTGTCCTCCAGCTTTACCCCCCTTTCGGAGCGAACGGGGCCAATAGATTTGGGTTTCAAACTGCAGAGAAGGAGCTATAATTTTTATGTAGGTTTGTTCTACGAAGAAGCTCCAGGAGATCTAATGCTTGGAGATTGCTTCTGAGTAGTGCGAAGATTCCAGGTTCTTTCAATACATATTGATTCAATTCATTGTGATTTGTTTTTGTAGTGTTTACCACTTGGGTATTCTCTATCTTCTCTTCCATCTCCTATCTCTACTTCCTTCTACTTCTGATCCCCGGTGGATTCAACCTTTTGACAAAAACCCCTCCGACAACGTGCATGCACACGCACACGCACACGCATGCACGCGTGCGCGCGCGCGCGCGCACACACACACACACACACACACACACACACACACACACACACACACACACACACACACACACACACACACACACACACACACACACACACAATGTGTGTGTTATCAATAAGCTCATCATTGAGAAGAGTTAACAAGATTGTTGATTGTCAACCACAAAGTGGCAAGTAAACAATGTAGATTGCTCTATGAGTGTTGCAAATCATTCAAACCATTATTTCAATAATGGTACAAAGAAAACATACTAGTCATAGGTTAGAATGCAAGAATAGCTCGATTTTATGGTTTGACCATGCATTGTGGTTCATCATCCATCACATTGAAAAATTCTTTATTGGGAGGTCCTTAAGAGAATGCATGATTCTCTTCTTCAAATGGATTGGTGAATGCCATGTCTTTTAAATCAAAGCATCATTAGTCTTTGCATGTTTTAGAGATTTGATTCTTGCTCCTATGAAAAAGACACTCACACATAGAAATGGAACTTTACTTGCAAATATGAAAGGTGATGGCATTAAACTTATCAACAAATCCCTACTTCCCCCTAGAGCCAACAACAATGAATCAACACCACAAATCTACAAAAGGTCTAGTGCTCAAAACATGACATCATCTCATGGAAGTAGAAGATGGCAAACCAAGGAATTTTGGTAATAGAAGGACTATCCTCTATGAATTGTAAGCAAGGAGCTCTATATCTACCAACTTAAAATGTAAAGGCATTACATCGAATGATTGTAGTAGTACTATAAAGAAAATATTGTATGATTGATGCACATTTCTCTAATTAGGAAACCTCATGGAAGGAAGTCACTTCTCTCAAAAGATATTGAAAGATAGTAATCCATGTTTGTTTTAAAAATGTACTCATGGAAAGAAAACATTTCAAATCCCTTCTATGTGAGTTTTTTTTTTCCCACAAGACATAACTCTCCCTTCCTTAATTTGGTCATCTATCACTTTTGGATGGATTTCTCTCCCCTCTTTTAAGCAAATATTGTATCGCCCAAAGGAATGCTTCCTAAATGTGAAGGATTCTACTTGTTTTTTCACCTCTATGATCCTAAATTCTACTTCCAATAATATCTACACATTGTATAACTAATTGATCTCAATATCATTGAGAATCCTTCTATCTGAAAATTGCTCAAACTAGGGCTTAATCACATCCCCTCATGTCCTCCAAATATTCAAAGTGCATTTCAAGCCCTATTTGATGCATTTTTATCATTTTGTAAAGTAATCAACTTACAAATTCTCAACCTATCCTAATCCTTCTCCTAGTTCACCTATAACAACATTGAACTTTTAATGAAGTCTTGAAATCCTCAAATAAATGGAGAATCACTTGGTTTTGATATGCTTACTTCTCACTTTTTCATTATGGGTTTGGATAAGGCCTTGAACAATCCTTCGTTCTTTGTATGTAAAGAGCTTTTACTTCAATTAGCTAAACAAAGGATTAATGATCTTGATTTTGCCCCTATGTTAAGACTTGCTAAGCAACAAAGATGGGACATCATGAAGTGCTTCCAATATTGTTTTCATTTTTATGACAATTTGCTTCTCATCAATATTCCAAAACCCTTGTTATTCTTCAATACCACAATAAAAGACAAGGAGTTTATTTTCTAGATTTATCCAAAAGATCTTGTTAATATTGACTATTTTGACAATATTAGGATCAATGAAGACCACTATATTTCAGTCTATACTATGTTTCTCAATATGGAAATAATGAACTCTGAGGAGGGTCATTTGTTGATAATTTTTAGTAAGAGAAATAGGCTCCCCTTTGACCCAATAAGATCCATTCATAGAAATGGTAATAGACCTTCAAATTGGGCACACAAGATTATCCTATCACAAATTCACTCATACTTATACTCATCAAACTCAATTTAGGAAGCTGCTACTTAATGACGATAAAGGGCTTTTGCAATAATGGTTTTGAAAAAGAAGGAATATGGAGATTTGTGACCTCTTTCATTAAAGAAGGTTTTTGAGGACTCATGTTTGACATCTTCAAACTAAGAACATTCCTTCAATGTGTGCATAGAAGGGACCGAGCTAGTGGGTAGATCCCTCTATGTGGCACCTTCCTGCTCCTTGGTCTCCCTCAACATGCAAATTAAGGTAGGTACTTTTATGCCTGTGTCTCTCTTCTTTTCTTTACATCTCAAATTGCCATTCTTTTAACATGATTACAAATCCAACTAATAGATCTAAAGGAGATGGATCCCTTTACATGCTCATCCCTCAAGTTGAACCCAATGCCTTAAAGTCTTACAAATATTTGTACTATTGTTGCTTAATATAGGAACAATAAGATTATGGGATACTTAGGTTGAGGAAGATTAAGTCCATTCTATGGTAATAAGAAAGATTCCACATAGTAGGAGAGCTTTTAAATTGAGTCAATTAGCCAGCATATTTTAGGAGGAAACAAATTGCACATTGCTTCAAATTAGGAAGAGGTAATAAGCAAGCTCTTTTGTGCTTAAGAACAACTAAAATTGATCACCTCTTCACCATGTAATTTGATATTTATTTGAAAATTGTGTGCGTGTGCGTGTGCGTGTGCGTGTGCGTGTGCGTGCATGTGTGTGTGTGTGTGTGTGTGTGTGTGTGTGTGTGTGTGTGTGTGTGTGTGTGTGTGTGTGTGTGTGTGTGTGTGTGTGTGTGTGTGTGTGTGTGTGTGTGTGTGTGTGTGTGTGTGTGTGTGTGTGTGTGTGTGTGTGTGTGTGTGTGTGTGTGTGTGTGTGTGTGTGTGTGTGTGTGTGTGTGTGTGTGTGTGTGTGTGTGTGTGTGTGTGTGTGTGTGTGATGGATTAACTTGTAATGATATATGAACTAAATTATGGCATATAGAAATAATATAGTTAATAATGTAATGTATTTGAAATACAAACATCTTAAAAGACTTACTTGAGCAATGAAGGTTGGCATATGTATCATAAGTTATAACCATAGCTAGACTTCTATGTAATATATGAGCTCTAATTGAGGATGCCTTTTATGCATGGTCAACAATACCCCCACGAATCCCATCCATATGTCTTTTTCCTAATTTGGACTCTTACTCTCAAGGTGCTCACTATAATAACATTGGACTATCCCTTACCTTCTTATTAATAGATATTTATCCTTATCTTAACATTTGGTGTGATCTTCTCTTGAAATGTTAGAATGTTTATACTCATAAATAATCAACTAAATTAATATTTATATAAACCTTAAGTATAGCACGATGTGGCAAAAATTTCTATATATACCCTAAAAGCTATAAAATTTGGGGCAAAGTTAACCTATTTCTTTGAATTTTTCTTTCATATGGATGGTGAAAGAAGTTTCCTAACCTCAACATTCTTGTTGCTGCATGAGGTTGATATTCGAGTCATTTGAAGATCCTACATGCCTAGTATTACAACAATTCTTCTAAATAGGCTTTAAATCTTGGGGATGTAGTCTCACATACTCTCATTCTTATTGCTACATGAGGTCGATGCTCGAGTCATTTGAAGATCCTACAAGCCTAATATTGAGCAAGAGTCTACTTATGCCTTTTTTTCTCTTTGCATATTTCCCTCTCAAATCAAGCAAATGTAGTTAGGTCCATGAGTTTATCAAGTGTATCCTTAGCTTAGTCAACAAACACTTCCTATTGATGTACTAGGTCAAGCGTCGCTAGTTGGCATGTTCATGGCATGGTATCTACCTAGGAATTCACTCAATTCCCTAGGAACATTTCTCAAAACTTATCCCTTTTCTATTTTGAGCATTGTATATCTCTACCTTTCTTCTTCTATTAGTTAAATAACCTTCTCTATGAAGAGAGATATCAATATCTGGTTCATTTCAACTTCATTGAGAATCGAATGAGGTGCAAATGGTCAACTATCAATAGAACTAGTAGTTTTCTACTTACTTTAGAAGTGCATACACTTGCATCAGTTGGTTCTTATTGACATGGTTTACTCATGAGATGCATTTTGAAGTAACAACGAGGGTTTGAGGTATCTACAGTGTTAGGTAACAATGACAATGTAGGTGTGATGATGATGATGAGGTCGATGTTGACGATGGTTAGGCCACATGGTTATAATCCTACTTCTTGACATTACTCTTACCCCTTAGCAATTCTTTAATAATGCTTTTGTCTTCAATGATACTTTACTTCTAAAAAAGTGCTATCTGTAATCTCTTCCTCCCTCAAAAAGGTGGAGTGAAGGTGGAGGTATGAGTGGAAGCAAGAAGAGAGCAAGAGCTATGAAGGTTCAAGCAAGAAGAGAGAGACGTGTGGGAACTCCAACGATCACAATGTGTGACCTACCTTTCCTTATTTTATTTGTCACTAAAAGAATAAATAATAAAGTGATAGTGATGGGTGCTCACCACTTGCAATGCATAGTGAGCGGGCTTGTATACAAGTAAATATAGGCAGCTAGACATAGATAGCCTTTAATCCCCAAAAACCTCCCACTTAAAGGCAAATGTCCCTCAATGAGGAGTAAAAGAAAAAAGAGAAAAATACAAGATGTGCATAAAGTACAATAGGATGAAAAAATATGTCATCTCATCCTATGCCTATCAACCTTCTAAGGAAGGCATATTGTTCCACTAGGAGACTTTTAGTGTGCAGATTTGGAGGATGTTGGGGGTACCTGTGTGCTTAGCTGCTTGTGTATTAGTTACATTGACAGTACTCGCATACCTACACACCTACACACTACAAATGGTGGGCACCCATCACTGTCACTTCATTCTTTATTCCTTTAGTGAAATTTAAATAAAGGGAAGGCCAATCACACATTGCCACTATTGGAGTTCCCACATATTTTGTGTGTGTGTGTGTGTGTGTGTGTGTGTATATCTCCTTCCACCATAGCTCTTACTTCCACTCTGTGCTTCCACTTCAAGGCTCACTCCCTTCAACTGGTATTAGAGCCATCTTCCTTGAGAGCTTAAGCCTGACCGACATTGCTTCAGCTTGTGGAGAATACCTTCAGCTCATAGTTTTAATGGTAGCCATGGCTCAACTTGGAGAGGTATGAATGGGTACATTTCTCCTTCCTAGTAATCAAAGGCTTTGCCGAGGCTTGTTACAAACATTCTTCTTGACACATTCAACATTATTTTGGGACCTACTATGGGCAACAAGGCAATCAATAAGACCAACAAATTAGTGTGATTTGTGCTAGCTTGCTAGTCAGAATCCCTGCTCAACTCAGTCACTCCAGCTCCCATATGGTCATTGGGTACTTGGGCAATCATCTTTGACACTCCCCTTGGCATTGTTCACTTGAGTTTTGGAGCTCCCAACTTCCATTCCTTACTGTCATATACAATAAACTTGCTATTATATAGATTTGAATAGAGTTTTCTCAAACATTGGAGCTTGTATATGCTTCTCAAGATGTCTATATGCTTATGTATTGATGTTGAATACTTGGGGGGATGATATGGCATTGATGTGAGATGCCATTGGACTAATTTGAGTACTCATTTGCTTGGTTTTATAGAGGTTTTTTATTGCTATAATAAGCAGGCCGCTTGAATGCTAATTTATTAGAGAAGCTTCATGCCTATTGCTTATTGATGCTTCTCAAGCACTTTGGATGCGAGACTGGGGTATTCCATTGAACTAACATGCTTGGGTATGCTTTTGGATTGCTTTTGAGCTAAGATTAAAGCTTTGAATCTTGACATTGGCTATTATTCACTATTATGTATGGCTATTTGATGCTCTAGTAAGAGCTTTGCAAGTTACTTGGGTTGGATGCTCTTGGATACATACTACTTGGATCTTGGATGTATGGATGCCTTCCACATGATGTTTTGAGCCTTGTTTGCTCTTCTGGCATTTGACTTTTATTCTAGTGGGAGCCACTACTTGACACTTGGATATTAAATTGAGCATTTGGTTATGCAATTGAGCTTGAGGGTCTTTTAGTGGCGACTGTGGGACTTGGTGACATATACATGCTCTCGTCATTCTTTATGTATGCAATTGATGCTTGGTAGGCTGATTTAACATTCCTTGTGGCTAGCACCTATCTCTATTATGATGTTGTTAGTGATGTATGCATCTTAGTTGGTTATGTATTGAGCTTTTGTTACATTGCCCAGTTCGTTGTGCCTTAGTTGATCTGTTTTTTTACCTATGAGGTTCACTCTATGCATGATGATTATGCCTATGGGATGTATATTAGTCCAATACATTGCTTCTTTGATAGTTCTTGGTGCTAGTAACATATTCACTCATTGCTAGTTGGACCTCTCCCATTGGCAGTTGCAATTAGTCTTATATCAGTGATTGTCCATCCTTGGCATTGATTTCTTACTATTATACTTCATTTTCAGCATGTTATAATTGCAGTTTATTGCACTATTTATGTGACAATCACCTCCATTTGATAGCTCCTTGCATTAGTTTGTGAACAGTTCACTACTTGGTTAGTACCCCTTATTTTTAGCCTGATTTAGCAATGGTTTTAGGGCTGTTAGCGGTAATTATAGTAGCATGCTTTGACAATTTGTGCACTTGTTTGCCTTCATTAGGGGGCTAGTGGCTCGAGTGATAGTGCTATCTTTAATGTTGAAGAGATGGATAACACCAACTACAATAACTGAAATGCCCAAATTTGGCAAATTTTGGTGCAAAAAATGTAGGTAAGACGTTTGGAACATAAGGATGTCAAGCCCGAACCTATTAATGCAAAGGATTGGGCTAAATTAGATGAGCTATGTAAGTCCACAATCATATTGTCCCTCTCTAAGTGGGTGTTCTATAATGTTTTCTTTGATGGACAGGTTAACAAAAAGAATTTTGATGCTTCTCGCACCTCTCATGCTTTGATAGCTAGAGGCAATAATGGTAGAAGCAGTAATACTTGTCGTGGGAGAAACTCTCAACAGTCTCACTCTCAGTCACATGGATAGCATCACAATAAGTCCTGTGGCCGTGTTAATCCTCATTGACTTGTCATTATTGTGGAAAAGCATGACATATTTGGCCACAATGCCATAAAATGTGCAAAGACAAGTGCAAGGAAAAGGGCAAGGGTAAAGTATGGGACAAAAATGAAATCACAGCATTGTCCCTAGCAAGTAACGCATAAATATTGAAGAGATTAAATTTGTACAAACAAATTCTAATGATGATTTCATACTTGCACCTTCTTCTTTTGATACTTCATAGCTGTCTAATGCTTTGTCAGGGTATACTCAATGTTGGCTGATAGATTCAGGGGCTTTCTTTCATGTGACCCCTCATAAAGAGTGGTTTCACTCCTATCGCAATATGATTGGATCTGTCCATTTGGGTACTGACTTGGCATTAGCAATAGTTGGTGTTGGTGATGTTGAGCTATAGTTTGGTTTAGGTTGCATGTTTACTCTTCATGATGTACATCATGTACCGGCTCTCACAAAGAGCCTTATCTCTGCTAGCACTTTAGATGATACATGTTATGTCATTTGTTTTGGTGATTCCTCATGGAAGATTATCTGTGGGAATCTTGTCATTGCACATGGTTTTGAGTTTAATACTCTCCACCCCTTACTTGTATCTGGGTCAATTGACCATATTTTGGCAATTGATGCAATTCTACATATATCTCTATGTCATCGTTACCTTGGGCATATGTCCTTGTATAAGGTAGACAGACATGCAATATACATAAAAAGTCTAGTATGGCATGTATGGGTGAGACTTTGGCACTTCTTCATTCAGATGTATGTGGTCCCGTGACATGTAAGTCATTAGGTAGTACAAAGTATTTAGTTACTTTGATTGATGCTATATGTATAGGTTTTGGGCATATTCCATTAAGTAAAAATCAGAAGTCTTGGCTACATTTTAGCATTGGCTTACTTTGGTTGAGAACCAGTCTAGGTATAGGCTAAAGTGCCTAAGGTCAAATAATGGGGGTGAGTATGTCTCTAAAGCCTTTGACTATTTTTGTGACGAGAGAGATATTAAGCATTAGTTGACTGCCATGTATACCCCACCCTAGAATGGTATATCTAAGCACATGAATATGATAATTTAGGAGCGAGTTCGATGTATGCTTACCCAGGTAGCTTGTCAAGAATTGCATGGTGGGGGGACTTGGTCAAGATGCTATGCCGAACACACACAAAATGCACAAGGAGAAGCTCACTTAAGAGACAAGAAGAGAGATGGAGGCCAAAACGTTTTCTTGCTGGTTTTTTCTTCTTCTTCCACACACTTTACAATGTACACAAAGTATAGATAAGATACAACATAAAGGAAAGTGGCCTACTAAGTCAAACAATGCATAACTGACTACACTAGTCGACTGGCCCTATAATTATGCCAGCTATAAATAGGTGTAACAACCTGAATATAATAAGTAATGAGTCAATGGCCATGTGAGAGTCATAATGACCACCGATTCACTAAGTGTAGATGTGTGGACCCATCTAGCCAGGCGGTCCATCATTAATGTCCGCATGTGTTGAGATTGTCATCTCAACACTCCCCCTCAAGCTCAACTGCATCTCTGCAACTCCAAGTAAGCTTCAAAACTTTTGAAGCTTCTCTGTACCCAATGCCTTCGTGAAGATGTCAGCTATCTGATCCTCTGTGCTGACATACACCAAGTCAATCTCACCTATTAGTACCTTCTCTCTCACAAAGTGATAGTGTACCTCAATATGTTTTGTCTTGGCATGGAACACAGGGTTCCTAGCCAACTGTATACTGCTCATGTTGTCACAATAAATGACAACTAGACCTTCCACCTGCACATCTAAATCAGCCAATAACTTTTGCAGCCATACTACCTCACATGCTACAATAGCAGCACCTCTATACTCAGCCTCTATACTTGACAAAGCAACTGTAGATTGCTTTTTGCTACTCCAAGTAACTGCTGCATTACCAAGAGAGAACATGTATCCGCTGGTAGATCTTCTATCAGAAATACTACCAGCCCAATCTGCATATGTGTATCCAAATACCTATACATCTGTATCTGCCTCATAGAAAATTCCATAATGTAATGTGGACTTCACATATCTCAATATGCGTCTGATTGCATCCAAATGTGGCTTTCTAGGTACTTGCATAAACTGACACACAAGACCAACAGTGTAGCTCAAGTATGGCCTTGTAATGGTCATGTAGATCAAACTCCCCACTATCCTCCTGAACATAGTAGGGTCTTCTATCTCATCCCCAACATCAACAGTCAACTTTACATTCTGCTCCAACGGGACTGAAAGTGGTTTGCATGCTATCATACCATACTTTGACAATATATCCAAGCCATACTGTCTTTGGGACAGCCATATACCATCATCACATCTGATCACCTCAATGCCAAGAAAGTACCTTAGCTCACCTAAATCCTTCGTCTCAAACTTCTTCTTCAAAAAGTCCTTGACTTCAGCAATCCCACTATCACTATCACCTGTAATAATCAAGTCATCCACATAGATGACTATGATGAACAAACCTGCATCTCCCTTTTTCACATAAAGTGAGTGCTCAGCATCAGAAACATAAAAGCCAATATTGACAAGATACTCTCTGATCTTGTTAGACCATGCTCTAGGTGCTTGCTTGAGCCCATAGAGCGCCTTCTTCAACCTGCACACATACGTGGGATGCTCTAAATGTTCAAAACTTGCTGGCTGATCCATATACACTTCTTCCTACAAATCACCATGCAAGAAGGCATTCTTCACATCCATTTGCTGCAATCTCCAACCTTTGGCTGCTGCCAAAGCAATCACACATTTGACAGTTGTCATCCTAGCAACTGGACTGAAGGTTTCTTCATAATCTATGCCATATGTCTGGGCATAGCCTTTTGCAACCAGCCTAGCTTTGTACCTACTAATAGAACCATCTGCATTGTGCTTAATCTTATAAACCCACTTACATCCAATAGCTTTCTTGCCCTTCAGCAATGATACTAGATCCCAAGTCTTATTGGCCTCTAATGCACCAATCTCCTCATCCATTGTTGCTGCATCCCAACGAGTATGACCAACAGCATCCTCAAAAAAAGTGGGCTCAACATCCTCAACTAGTTTCACCATATAAGCATAATGGTGAGCTGCATAACCTTCAAAACCAAATCCGTACCTCCGAATTACTCAATGGAGCCTTTACATTACTATGAGCTCTCTGTACACCTGGTGTCGTGACGGAAGGAATACCAAGCTCATCATCCAAGCTCTCTGAGCCACTGGAGTCTCCATCAAGAACTGCATCAATGCCATCTGTCACTTTATTCTTTCCTTTATCTTTACCTGTAGTGCTACTAGATGCGCCTGAAGATGTAGAGCTACTCCTTAGTCTCCCAGACCAAGGACTACCAGATGATGTCTTTGGTCCACTAAGAGTCTGTGATTCTTGCTTTTCAGCCTGCACATGAGTGTCATGATCATCATCATCATCCAATTCATCACCACTAGATGCATACCAACTGCTCATTTCATCAAATATGACATCCCTGCTCACTTTGAACTTACATGTGAGATAGGGTTATAACAACGATACCCTTTCTGCTCTAAAGAGTATCCAATAAAGACACATTTTTTTGCCTTTGGATCAAGCTTCTTCCGTAGCTCATCTGGCACATGAACATATGCAACACAGCCAAATACCTTCAAGTGCGATACATCAGGCTTCTTGCCAGTAAAGCATTCTTCAGGAGTCATCCCATGAACTACAGCTGTGGGAGTTCTATTCATAATGTAGACAGCAGTATGGACAGCCTTAGACCAAAAATGTTTGGGCACATTCTTTTCAGCCATTAATGCCCGTGCAACTTCTGCAATATGCCTATTTTTTCTTTATGCAACACCATTTTGGTGCGGGATATACTTGCATGTGAACTGTCTCTTTATCCCATGAGACCTCAGAAAAGCACTGAACTCATTCGAGAGGTACTCTCCCCCTCCATTTGACCTCAAGCACTTTACTTTCAAGCCTATTTCTCTTTCAACTGCAGCCTTGAAAGTTCTAAAGTGCTCAAACGCTTCACTTTTTTCCTTCATAAAATATACCCACAGCTTTCTAGAACAATCATCAATGAATGTGACAAAGTATGAACTGCCTCCAAGAGACACATTTTGTGTAGGCCCCCAAATATCTATATGCACAACATCAAGGATATTTCTACTTACATCTCTGTCATGTGAAAAGGGTTATCTTGCCTGATTACCAAACTGACATGCTTCGCATACCTTATGAAATTCTGCAACTCTAAATGTAGGCAAACCTGTAACCAACCCTTTGGACTGCATTAATTTCAGCCTTTGTACATTTGCATGTCCAATGCATTTGTGCCAAATTTCAATATCTGCAACAACACCTTTTCCTTTAGCATACATAACACCATTCATAGTAAGAATTTCAACATCGAGAGTAAACATACGTCCAACTCTACTTCCCTTTGCAACCAACCTGCACTTGTCATTGAAGTCTTCTACAAAGCAGCCCTTTGCATTAAATCTGACTTGCAGCCCTTGCTCTACTATATATCTGACCGACTGACACCAAGTTCTTTGTAATAGATGGCACATGTAATACATATGAAAGACTCTTTGTCTTACCATCATGTAAGGACAATGGAACTTTTCCAATGTGTGAAATTGGGTGGCATGAATCATCACCCATCTGCACATAACCTGTATTTTGCAAATCCTGCATCTCTCCAAACCATTCTACATGGCTGGTCATATGATTAGATGCACTTGAATCAACATACCAAACATCACCATGTGTTCCCTTTCCTGTAACAACATTTAGCATATGTTGCATAACAAACAAACGTTCATTTTTGTCTTCATTCTATCGTGAAGACAATGCATAGTTTCCTTGCTGCAACTTATCACTACGAATATCAGCTTTCTTAGCATAACATTGGGATGCAATATGACATGTTTTTCCACAGTAGTGACACACAATACCAGAGTTGTTAAAACCTCTGTTCTGCCATCCACCTCTTCCTCTAAAGCTCCCCTTGCCTCTAAAGTTACCATGACCTCCTGAAACCTCCATATCGCCAAATTGATGATTCAATCTATTTTGCTGGTTGTCACTACTACGTCCTGTACCTTGGCCTCTTGAAGAGAACCTGCCACGTCCCCTTCCTGAATTGGAGTAGAAAGCTTGGACCTGTTTACCACTTTTTTCAGATATCTCACTCTGCATGTTGATCTCTTCAGTGATCATAAGGAAGACCAACTCATCGAAATCTGGAAATGGCTTTCTGACATATATGGAAGTTACAAAAGACTTCCAAGCCTTTTCATTGTTAAGTCCACCCAACGTAGACGACACCAAATCATCATCATCGAGCATTGCATCAATCGCTGCCAAGGCATCTGCAATGCTCCTTACCTTCAGTGCATACTCATTGATAGATATCTTCCCTTTCTTCAATGTATTCAACTCTTGCTTGAGTTGAATCTTTCGTGCCTTTGTATTTACGGAAAACATACTTTCAAGTATGATCCAAGCTGCATATGAATTCTCTGCATTTCTAATATGTCCCAACATATTATTGTCAATTACTGTATACAGCCAATACATGACCTTTTTGTCTCTTTGCATTCCATTCCTTCCGTGCCTTTATCTCTTCTGCAGTTGGAGAATCACTCACCTCTGGCTCCTTTTCTTCACCTGAAACAAACTCGTAGAGGCCTTTTCCAATAAGGAAGTTCGTGACACGGAACTTCCATGAAGGGTAGTTGTTCTTGTCGAGCTTCTCAATGATGGGGTTTCCATTGTTCTCTGCCATTATCACAAAACTAATACCAAACAGCAAGCAAATCTTCTGCAACCCTCGACCTATAGTGCACAACAATACACCAGATAGCCTTTTTCACTGTTTGCTCAACAATACATGCAATCTGCAACCAGTTTGTAGATAAACCTTGTGTTTATTCGCTGGTAAACACCTTTGAAATTACAAATCTGAAATTTGTAACCTGTGCACCTCTATACGGCAGACATAGCTGAAATTGCAGGATACCTTGAACTATTGTCCGCAACCTTGCGAGTCTAAAATGGGGCCTGAAATGACTTCGGATAGCCAAAATACCAGCGGGAAAGCCCTAAAGGGATTACTTGCAGAATATATCGCGCTCTTCGCGCACACCAAATCTCACTACAATCTGAGATTTTTGCTCTACCCTGCTTCCGGTGCCTCCACAGGCACTGTCTAAGAGAAGAAGTAGAGAATGGAAGAGCTTCTTACCCGTTCCTTACTTGCTCGAATCCTTGGCTCCTCTCCTTCACTTTAGCCTTCAAAACCAGCCTCAATTAGTGGTGCAGCTCTGATATCATGTCAAGAATTGCAAGGTGGGGGGACTTGCTCAAGATGCTGCGCCGAACACACACAGAATGTACAAGGAGAAGCTCACTCAAGAGACAAGAAGAGAGATGGAGGCCAGAACGTTTTCTTGCTGGTTTTTTCTTCTTCTTCCACACACTTTACAATGTACACAAAGTATAGATAAGATACAACATAAAGGAAAGTGGCCTACTAAGTCAAACAATGCATAATCGACTACACTAGTCGACTGGTGCTATAACTATGCCAGCTGTAAATAGGTGTAACAACTTGAATATAATAAGTAATGAGTCAGTGGCCATGTGAGAGTCATAATGACCACCGACGTGCTAAGTGTAGACGTGTGGACCCATCTAACCAGGTGGTCCATCATTAATGTCCACATGTGTTGAGCTTGTCATCTCAACAAGGCTTATCACAACATTTTTGGGCTAAGGCGGTTACTACTGATGTACACTTGATAAATCAGTCCCCATGTACAACTCTTAACTATCAATTTGCAGAGTATGGTCTACAAAACTTCTCTCATACGCTCATTTGCGTGTCTTTGGTTGTGAGGCTTTCTACCATGTACCCAAGGACAAGCACAATAAGCTCGATTCTAAGTCTAGGAAATGCACCTTTCTTAGTTATGGGGATGTAGGTGAGATGGGCTATCACCTATGGGATCCGCAGGCTCAAAAGGTTATCTATAGCCATGATGTTTTTTTCCATGAGGAGAAAATGTATCAGTAGCTTGAGCATGTCTTTGAGGTACGTAGGGTGATATTTTAGAATGAGCTTCCTGTTACTGTGTAGCTAGCTAGACAGCCTATTGTAGTAGTTGATACCCTAGTGGCCCAGGTTCTTGATGCTCCATAAGATGTACAGGCCCCCACAACCAATTTTGAGGTGTTATGTTAGAGATAGATAACAAATTGCATGGTTTAAGCCCTCTATGGATTATGTTATGGTGACAGATGCTGGCGAGCCTCTTATTTATGGGATGAGGCTATGTGCAAAGGTGAGAGTCACTCTTAGGAGAGGGCCATGCAATTAGAGTATGACTGACTATAGAAAAAATATATTTGGGATTTGGTTTCTTTGCCTAGTGGCAAGCGTGCTTTACCATGCAAGTGAGTGTACAAGTTGAAAAGTACCCTCGGATGCCCCAATCCATGATACAAGGTCAGATTGTTGCTAAGGGCTTCAAGCAGGAACATAGTGTGGACTTTAATGAAGTCTTTTCTCCTGTTGTGAAGATGACTGCCCTATGCTTGGTATTGGCTTTGGTTGTTCAGGGTGACTTCGATCTTTATCAAATGGATGTCAATATGACTTTTCTTCATAGGGACTTCATGATGAGATTTACATGGAGTAGTCTAAGGGCTTTGTAGACCCCACGTAGACCCCTGGCAAGGACCACCTAGTGTGTAGATTGAGGAAGAGCCTTTATGGCCTTAAGTAGGCACCTAGAGAATGGTAGCACTAGTTTGATGCTTTTATGTATTCACAGGGATATTCCTACAATGATATGGATCCGTGTTTATACACAAAGAAGGCTTGTGATGGTAACCTTATGATTTTGATCCTCTATGTGGATGATATATTAATTGATGGGAGTGCTCATGATGAGTTGGATGTATTGAAAGGTTAGCTCAAGAAGAAATTTGAGATGAAGGACATCAGATAGGCCTTACATATTCTTGGGATGTGCATTACGCGTGATCACTCTAAGGGGCTCCTCTACTTGTCACAAAAGGATTACATCCAAAAGGTCCTTGAGCAGTTTCATCTACAAGATGTTAAGCCTATTGGTTGTCCTTTGCCTTCTCATGTGAAGGTGTCCAGGCCAATTGTCCATAGTTTGATGAGTAGAAGACCAAGATGGCCAAGATTCCTTATCCATTTGCAATGGATAGTTTGATGTATCCCATGATAGCCACTTGGCCTGACATAGCATTTGCAGTGGGAGTTGTGGCATGCTATATGGCTACACCTATTAGATGGAATTAGGATACCATCAAGGGTATCTTGAGGTACCTGAAGGACACAATCGTTGTGTCCATATGTTATGGTGGCCATGATATATAAGTCATAGGATACATTGACTTTGATTATGCAAGATGTGCAGATAGTAAAAAGTCCACCTTTGGTTATATCTTTACCTTTGCTTGAGGTTTCATTTTTTGGATGTCTAGGGTGCAGAAATGCACGACCCTATCTATTACAAAGATAAAGCATATTGCAGTTGTTGAGGCTTACAAGGATGCTCTTTTGTTAAGGCCATATGGTGTGACAGACCTTCTCATTACTAATGTGGTCTCTACATTGCATTTGGATTCTATGAGTGCTATTCGGTTAGCCAAGAATCTGGTCTTCTATGCGAAGATGAAGCACATTGAGGTGCATTACCACTTTTTACAAGAGGTCATTGAGGACAAGTCCATTGAGCTTGTCAAGATCTCAACTGACCAAAATCTTGATATCTTCTCACTAAAAGTCTCTCAGTAGAGCATTTTTCCTTTCTTAGGAAATTGATGGATGTTGGATGAGATCACATCTTTGCTCATCCTACTGTACTTATGTACATTTGTACTTTATTACTTTTTTCTTGTTCCTCACTAGGGGCACATTTACCTTTAAGTGGGAAGTTGTTGGGGGGTAAAGACACCTATGCCTAGCCACCCATGTATTAGTTACCCTGATAGTACCCGCATACCCACACACCTATACACTATGTCACTTCATTCTTTATTCTTTCAGTGACATTTGAATAAAAGGAAGGTCAATTACACATTGTGACTATTGGAGTTTCCATATCTTGTGTCTCTCTCTCTTGCTCTTGCTCCTTCTACCATAGCTCTTGCTTCCACTTTGTGCTTCCACTTCAGGGGTCACTCCCTTTAGAAGATTCATATTCATAGGGATCTTAACAAGATTGATGGGCTTGTCTTCTACCACCTCTCTCATGAAGTGATAATGTACCTCAATGTGTTGAGTTTGTGTATAAAAGACAGGATTATAGGCCGATTGAATGGTACTCATTGAATCTAAATGTAATGCAAGAGTGATAGTCATACCAAGGTCTGCAACAACAAGCACACGACCTAACCATATGACCTCCTCATTACAAGCCTCAATGTCTGCAATGTACTCAGCCTCGATATAGTAGATAAGGTTGTGAATTTCTACACCTTGGACATTCAAGAGATAGCACCTCTAGCATAGGTAAAGACATACCAAGAGATGGACTGCCTACTATGTGCATGTCCTACATAATTTGAGTCAGTGTAACGCATGGCTCTGATATCCTAGCTACCATAGCAAATGCAAAATTCTATTATGCCTTTAATGTATATCATGATACCATTCACAACATCCCAATGTCACTTGCCAAGTGTAGCCATATAAAGTGCCACAACTTCCACTACAAATACTGTGTCAGGTTGAGTGGCTATCATTACATACATCAAATTGCCCACTGTGGATGCATACATAGCCTTGGTCATCTCTGCCCTCTCATAATCTAGCTATGGGTAATTGGCTTAACTAACCTTCACATAACAAGGTAAAGGGTAGCCAACCAATAAGCTTTCAATCATATATATGGAATCACTCAAGTACTCAATGTATATTCTCCTTTTGGGGCAAGTAGAGAAGTCCCTTAGAGCAATTGTTCATAATGAGCATGAGCACTCCTAGCTATAAGCACATCATCAACATAAAGCACCAAGATAATAAGGCTACCATCATGGGCCTTCTTTGTGTATAGACATGGATCCATATCACTATGGGAATACCCCTATGAATGCATGAAAAGCATCAAACTTATTATACCATTCCCTAGGTGCTTGCTTAAGCCCATACATACTCTTCATTAATTTACACACTAGATGTTCCTTGCCTTTTTTCACAAAGCCCTTAGGTTGCTACATATAAATGTCCTCATGCAGGTCCCCATGTAGAACATCCATATTGACATCCATTTGATAAAGATCCAAATCCAATTGAGCAACCAAGGCCAAAACCAAGTGTAGGGTAGTCATCTTGACCACATGAGAGAAGATCCCATCAAAATCAACTCCCTTTTCATGCTTAAAGCCCTTAGCAACCAATCTTTACAATATACTCGCATTTGCATGGCAATGTATGCTTTCCATCTAGCAAGAAAACTAAGTCCCATGGATAGTTCATCTACAACAAATCAAACTTAGGCTACATAGCCCTCTCCCAAGAATGAGAATCACCTCTGCGCATAGCCTCCTCATAGATAAGTGGCTTAGTAGAGTGTGTCACCATGATATAATCCATTGAGGCCTCATATCAATCAAGCGAATGTGAAGCTCTAATAGAGCATCTCAAAATTGCTTGTGGGGCTTAGACAACCTATCCTCTTTGTCCAACATCATGATCCTACACAACATGTACAACATGTAGATTGTGAACCAGTACATCCTTAATAACTAAAGTAGGTTATCTCACTAGGGCTGGCTCTCTATAATAGGAGGATCGTCTTGAAAGATCACTCTCAGTATCTCAATTTCTGCTCTGGTCTCATATGCATCTTATCATCATGGAAGATAATAGTGTGGCTATGGATAACCTTCTGAGCCTACGAATCCCAAAGATGATAGCCCATCTCACTTGCATCTCCATATCCAAGAAAGATGCATTTGACAAACTTTGGATCCAACTTATTATGCTTGTCTTTGGGAATATGCTAGAAAGCCTCAGATCCAAAGACTCTCAAGTGCATATGAGAGGGGCTTCCCAGACCATACCTCCTTTGCAACTTGACCACTAAGAGCAATGCATGGGGATCTATTAATGAGATGCATGGCAGTAGTAACTGCCTTAGCTCAAAAGTGTTACAATAAGCATGCTTGACTAAGCCTAACAGTATGCAATAGAGTGGTCAAACAAGGCATCTGTGCTCCAAGAAATTGCTCATAAATAGTAATCAACATTATTGTCCACAAAACTATAGTAATTGACTAATAAATTGGTAGGCAAATGACAAAGGAGTAACCTCCCACTGCCAAGATTATTCGGATAGCAATCTAGGATGTATAGAATGCAACTAGTAGTGTAGCAACTGAGTACTAAGAACTGTCAAAGCATACATAATGTTAGATGCATACAACCAATGTATATCAAGTATCCACCACAGACAACCCATGGACAATGATAGGTACTTGGTATCCAAATTCTCAAAAGCAAATCAGCCCACAAGAGTTGGTATATGCAAGAACAATGTATGCATGTATTAATTGACCATAAACATAAGCAAGAGACTCCCAATGTCTCTAAAGAACTAGGCTTTGCAAAGTTAATGCAAAATTCTTCCATTAGAAGAAAATCCAAAATGTTCAAGAGCACAACAAGGCTCAATACATCAATCATATAACATCCGTAAAGCCCAAGTGCATCAATGATTCATCTCGGAGCATCTTCAACTTGCAAATGAAGAATCATTCAAATAAATGACTAACACCCAAATATATCCAATGGAGCTCAAATCCAAGATTCAAAGATCACCATAAATATATCTAGGCATAAAATCAATGCCAAGCATCAACATATATGTGAAAGTCTTGAATAGCATGTAGACATGTAATACATTTAGCCTTTCTTCATTAGAATCAATTTGATTCTTATCTACTAGGTATGAAATGCATAACCTTTGAACTTGGTGGATCCATTTTCTCCATCAGAAGCCATGATGTTGTGTTTAGAAACATAAGATCTTAGTAGGGATTTGGATAGCTTAGTGTAACTTAGGATAATAGAGAAATAAATTGACTGATGCTCCAATTTGAATCCAATATTGAATGATGGGAATGATGTCTTTTCTATGACAACACTATCAACAAGTATGATGGTATCTTTGAAGTAGGCAATATGGATTGATCAGAATAACATTGCTTTGCACCTTTAAATGCTTTGATAATGAAAATTATTGAGTTTAGTTAGTAAGAATAAAGTAGGAGCAGCTCATTGTGGAGTAATGATATATATATGGACAGCTAACTAACATTGAAGTATAAATAGTAGCACAATAGAGAGCTTAGATCAGCAATGATCATAGCTCATAGTAGATCACATGATTCCTTATGATGTTAGCCATAGTGAGAACATATTAGCTCATATAATTAGTGAGAAATAGTTGATGGCCTGATTCCAAGCACAGACCCAAGATGATTTACAACAGCATCTAGCATCTTAGTCGTGGTATATCAACATATATGCTTCTTGCTAGATGTGAAGAATAGTGTCAATCAACAACTTCATCCTTGCTCAGATCTACTAGTGATATGATAGTCAGCACAGTCAATTTGAGAGACCCTATTCTTGAATATGTAACACCGCATTGGAATAAATGAGCCTAGAAATCAGCATGATTTGAGATAGCTTACATGGACATCGATGAAGACCTTGTATTAGCAATATGGTAGGTGCAATTTCAGATGTAGTTCATTGGATCCCTCTTTAGTATATCATTAGTGGCCTTCTTTAGAAGCAAATCTTGAAGTAGGCAGATCAGTCCAACGGGAGTAGCATGCACATTTTTAGTAGCTCACATGATATGTTAGATCTTTTAGGTGGCATTGAGGTATGACTCAAGAGTAGAACAAAGACATCATTCATGACATAATGACCATTATATTTAGCAATCTGATTCAACTCATATTTAGTGTGGATTCATGGTAGCTGATGGCATAGTTCTAGGAAACTCACATGGATGCAACAAACATGATCATTATGGAAAAATATTTGACCTTCTATCTTTGTCTAGGATCAGTAGTAGTAGGTCTTATTTACTTTGGCTAGAGAGATATTTAGTATTCACATCAGCTAACCATTGATGAAAGGCATTAGAACCTCAACTCAATGAGTAGCAAATGGGAGCCAATTTTTAGCGTGATAGAGATCATGTAGAGCCATGTCATGACAACCCTTGAATATAAGCTCCTTTCCTAAAGTAGATGGCCCCATTCATAGTAGCAATATGTATCTCAAATAGCTCCACATTATGGCCACAACAATGATAGAGAAAAGAGCTGCGCAGTGAACAAAATAGGACAACGCTTCTTGCTCTTGACCATTAGTAGCTAGAGGCATGGAGTAGTCGTAGATTTTAGCCAACACCTTCAATCTTCAATGCCAATAGAAGTGAGCAAGAGGGGAGAGGCTTGGATAATAAGTAACATGAGCTCAAGGATCCATACCTATCATTGCTCAAGATACCATGTTAAGATTTGAAAGAGAATGAGTGAGGAAGTACACAAGTACAATGATAGAATGAAAGTACAAAGCAAATGACATGGTTATTCATGAAAGATGGGTGCCCTTTTATAAGTGTACAACAAGATGGATTAGGGTTTCCTAAAGAGATAAGGTTTGGTGACTAAACTACATTCACGTAGTGCAAGGTGGGGAGGCTCTCCCTTTATTTATGGATACAACCATAGGATAAATCAAATTAAACTAAGCACTATAACCCTTGTGCAATTCCCCAAAAACTTATGAAGCAAGAAGAGAGCAAGAGCTATGGAGATTCAAGCAAGAAGAGAGAGACCAATGTGTGGGAATTCTAACAATCACAATGTGTGACCTACCTTCCCTTATTCTATTTGTCACTAAAAGAATAAATGCCACTTGTAGTGTACAAGTGTGTGGGTTTATATATAAGTAAATGTAGGTAGCTAGGCATAGGCGGCCTTCAGCCCCCAACACCCTGTAATACATACTACTTATTGATGCTTTTTAGTAAGGCTTTTGGGGAAGTGAGAGTACTTTTCTAATCTACGCTCCTTAATATGCTTTGATGTAAACCAATAAACTTTTATGTGCAAGAACTCTTTTGGTGGATTTGAAACTCTAATGTCTAATCATTCTCATGCCTATGAGTGAGCCCTTTCCTTATGAATGAGTGAGCCCTTGTGTGGGTAAATGCATGTGAGTGAGTCCTATGTACTCACAAGTTTGAATTTTGAGTTTTGTCTTGGGTTTTTTCCTATGTATACCTATTCTATCCTACTCAATGTTAATCCAACAAATCGATACTATTGATTCAATCTTCCCAATCTAGTTGTGAATGTTTCGGAGTGAAAATATCATGGGTGGCCCCCTATTATACTACATGGTAAGAACATGAGGAGCTCCTTGGTTGATTCCATCCCTTATCTTGATAGTGGAACAAAAATTTTGGGATACTTGCACAATTCAAACTTTTATTGTTTTCAGAGTTATCAACCACGTTAGTTGCCTATCTCTCCCCTAGACACCTCACATTCCTCTCAAACTAATCATGCACTCACTCTTCCAACCTCAAAAGCAATGATAGAGTTATCAACCACGTTATCATGCACTCACTCTTCCAACCTCAAAAGCAATGAATGCAAGACCAAGATTGACACATAGTGAACGTACCAGCTCACCTCTTTCATTGTATCCAAAATTTGAATGCTCATTGATAGCTCCACAATCCACGTGATGCTCCAAAGTCATATCTCCATGTCCTTTCAACCACCTTCACATGGGCATGTAGAGAGGAGATGTTAGAGAATAAAGGGAGAAGAAAAGTAAAGAGATAACTTCATATACAAGTCCCTCATTCTCTCTCAACTCAATCCTCACATTCACCCTCAGCTCCACTTCTAACCACAAGGGGATAGAGAAGAAGAAACAAGAATGGCAAGAGCTTCACCTCTCTAGCCCCTCATCCTCACATGCACTCCCACTATCTCCCTCTCCTTCATTGTCAAGCATGCAAGGTGGATAACAAGAAGTGTAGAGACTCAAGTTTGCATAACATGAATAGCTTGCTCTATTCTTTTTCATCATTTTTATACAAAAATTTAGGGCTTCCAACCCTTTTGGGCATCCTACCCACCTTATGGGCTCATGAATGGTATTTTACTCATTGTATGCTTATTCTAAGGTTTATAGACTATCCCATGGTGAAAAATCAAATAAAGCATTTCATTGCAATCATCATATCTCATATGGGTTGATGACCCTATGGAAGATATTACAATTTGCATGGGAGATCCCAACTCTCATAAGTAATACAATGGTTTCACAAAAATACAATTGCTTCAAGATAATTCGATGGAGCTCCACAAATTCGTGTGTCCCAAAAATAATTTCGAAACTTTTTCACTTGAACTTGCTTGACTTGCCTTTCACTTTTTATCATTAACACCTAATGAGCTTTGAACATCAAATGAACATGTCATACAATTCTAGAATGATCAATTTGTTGAGCTCTATACATGTACACTATTGGTTTCTCTTGCTTTCATAATTGTACTAACCATTTTTAATTTTGATATTCTTGTGTTTAATGAGTTTGAACTAATTTCTATTAGATAGTAACTATTGTCATTGACTATACAAAAGTTTATGAGGTTTAGTAAATTATTTTTTTGTAATGGAAACTTGAATTTAAAGACACTTGCACTCAAAATACATAGCTTTTTATAAGTGTAAGGGTAGCATGATAGGTACATTCCAAGTAGCAATATGGAGGAAGAATTGCTATGTATAAGAAGTGAGAAGAGGAAGATTAAGAGGAGAAGGAATCACCTTATAGTCCTCTAGCATAAACCAAGAGGAGGAGGATTATGAGTTGCAAGGTTTAGTGCACAATGGACATATGTAAGAAATTTCATGACATCCAAAAGAAGTTATTCCACATGTAAGGAAGGTTCAAGTTAAAAAATGGATAGATCTTTTGAGCTTGTTCTTGATGATGCATATGATTGCCATGAGGGTTGTGATTGTCAAAAAGTGAATCATTGCTCAATTTTGATGAGGATCAATAGGTTGGAAAGAGTGGTTGCAAGGCTCAAAGAGAAGTATGAAGTTGTTTTGGATTTAGCCTTGTTACTTTTCAAGTGAAGATGATGAGGATGATTATTAGTGCCCTCCAACCATGGTTTTGCCAAAGGTTTGATCCTATGGGGTGAGAGAGGATGAGATGAGAACCAACGATGCCAACACTCCTTAAATATCATGAATCCAAAAAAGCTTGATGGTGGTGAACTAGAGCATCACACTCCTTGCATTAACAAAGTGAAGGTATTCTCTACCTCGATGTGTCTTCTAAGCAATTGTAGCAACCCTAATCAAAGTGCAGACAAAGAAGTCAATCTAAGTAGTCAAGAAGTCATAAACATTCAAGAAGATGAAGTTTCTAATGGTTTCAAGTTTTAAAAGCAATGTGTACTCAATGATGAGGTTATTATGGATAAGTTTCTTTGTTCAATTATTCAATATGGACAAGACATCGATGAGATTATGGATTTTTATTTTCATTTTTTTTGCAAATATTGATGAGAAGTTTTTGCTCAAGGATATGTATCACTTGGGAGGGATTGTTATTTCTTATTTTGTTGGTGTCATGCATTATGGGTATATTTCTTTTGACGGTGGATATGGATGATCATAACTTATTTAGTCATTGTTTTTCAATTTTAGTCTCTAATGTTCTATGGATATGATTGAACATGATCGCTATCCAATATAACACAAAGCTATAAAATGGTTGCATTGTATTTCAATCTTACTACTATATTATTTTTCATTAAAGTCTCTCTCTCTCCCCCCCCCCCCCCCCTCCACACACACACACACACACACACACACCTCCCTTTTGTAAATTAAAACCCCCTCCCCTCTCTCTCACTTATAATCTCTCTCTTTCATTTCCCTCTCCCTCTTTTAATTAAATTCCTCCCCCCCTCTCTCTCATGTGTAGGGCCTAGGTTCTCTCTCTCTCTCTCTCTCTCTCTCAATTAGATTAAATTTTTTAATTAAATACTTTAAAAGTTTTTTTAATTTAGAATTTCTCAAACATATTTTTTCACACACTTTGAGAGGGAGAGGAAGAGAGAGAGAAGAAGAAGAAGAAGAAGAAGAAGAAGAAGAAGAAGAAGAAGGATAAAAAGAAGAAGATGGAGAGAGAAGGGGGAGAAAGAGGAAAGAGAACACTCTTTTTTTAATTAAACATTTTTCTTCTCCCCCTCCCCCCCTCTCCCTCTCATGTGTAGGGCCTAGGTTCTCTCTCTCTCTCTCTCTCAGTTAGATTAAACTTTTTAATGTAAACTTTTTGTTTATTTAAAATAAGGAGAGAGAGAGAGAGAGAGCAAAAAAGAAAGAAGAGGAGAGGGAGGAAGGGAGAGAGGGGGAACACAGAGAAAGAGAATTATAGAGAGGAAATATAAAATTTAAGAGAGAAAGAGAGAGAGGAAAAGAAAAAAGGAAAAGAGAGGAGAGACGGGAGAGAGAGAATTTGAACACAGAGAGAGAATTATAGAGAGAGGAAAGATAAAATTTAAAATAAAGAGAAAATGAAAAAAAGAAACTTTCTTTTTAATTAAAATAAGGAGAGAGAGAGAGAGAGAGAGAGAGAGAGAGAGAGAGAGAGAGAGAGAGAGAGAGAGAGATATATATATATATACAAAGAGCAAAAAAGAAAGAAGAGGAGAGGGAGGAAACAGAGAGAAAGAGAGATGAAAAGAAAAAAGGAAAAAAGAGGAGAGAGGGGGAGAGAGATAGAGAGAAAAAATGAGAGAGAGAAAATAAGAAGAAGAGAGCGAATTTGAACACAAAAGGAGAGAGAGAGAGAGAGAGAGAGAGAGAGAGAGATATATATATATATATATATATATATATATATATATATATATATATATACAAAGAGCAAAAAAGAAAGAAGAGAAAAGAGAGGAGAGAGGGAGGGGAGAGATAGAGAGAAAATAAGAAGAAGAGAGAGAATTTGATCACAAAAGGAGAGAGAGAGAGAGAGAGAGAGAGAGAGAGAGATAGAGAGAGAGAGAGAGAGACACACACAAAGTGCAAAAAAGAAAGAAGAGGAGAGGGAGGGAGAGAGAGGGGGAATAGAGAGAAAGAGAATTATAGAGAGAGGAAATGTAAAATTTAAGAGAGAGAGAGAGAAGAAAAGAAAAAAGGAAAAGAGAGGAGAGAGGGGGAGAGAGATAGAGAGAAGAAAATGAGAGAAAGAAAATAAGAAGAAGAGACATAATTTAAACACATAGAGAGAATTATAGAGAGAGAAAATATAAAATTTTAAGAGAGAGAGAGAGAGAGAGAAAAAGAAAAAAGGAAAAGAGAGGAGAGAGGGGAGAGAGAGACAAAGAGAAGAAATTGAAGAAGAAAAAAAGGATAAAAAGAGAAACTTTCTTTTTAATTAAAATAAGGAGAGAGAGAGAGAGAGAGATACAAAGAGCAAAAAAGAAAGAAGATGAGAGAGAGGTAAAGAGAGAGGGAACGGAGAGAAAGAGAATTATAGAGAGAGGTAAAGAGAGAGGGAACGGAGAGAAAGAGAATTATAGAGAGAGGAAATATAAAATTCAAGAGAGAGAAAAAGAGGAAAATAAAAAAGGAAAAGAGAGGAGAGAGGGGGGAGAGAGACAAAGAAAAAAATGAGAGAGAGAAAAGAAGAAGAAGAAGAAGAAGAGAGAATTTGAACATAGAGAGATGAAATATAAAATTTAAAAGAAAGAGAAGAAAAAATTTTAAAGAGAAAAGAAAAAAGGAAAAAAGAGGAGAGAGAAGGAAAAGAGAGGAGAGGGGGGAGAGAGAGAAAAAGAAAAAGAGAGAAGAAGAATAAGAAGAAGAAAGAGAAAAAGAGGAAGAGAGATGGGAAAAAAGAAAAGAGAAATGTCTTTTTTAAATTTAAATATTTTTGAGAGTAAGAGAAGAAGGGAGAGAGAGAGAGAGAGAGAGAGAGAATAAAAGGAGAGAGGAGAAGAAGAGAGAGAATATAAACATAAAGAGATAATTATATATAAGGAAAAGATAAAATTTAAAAAGAGAGAGAATAAAAAAATGGAAGAGAGAGAGAGAATAAAAGCGTAAAGAGAAGAAAAGGAGAGAGAGAGAGAGAGAAAAGAAAAAATTTAAAAAGAGAATGAAGAGAGAGAGAAGAAAAAAAAAGGAAAAAAGAGGAGAGGGAGAGATAAGGAAAAGAGAGGAGAGAGGGGGGAGAATAAAAGGAGAGAGAGAGAGAGGAAAAGCGAGGAGAGAAAAAAATGAGAGAGAGAGAGAGAGGAGAAAAAATAAACTAAAATAGAAGGCAGAGAAAGAGAGAGAGAGAAAATTAAACCTAGGGAATTTGGAGGGGGGAGAGAGAGAGAGAGGAAAAAGAGGAGAGAAAGATGAGAAATGGATTGTTGAGTGATCGCAGGCAACTTCACTCACCGCTTTGAGACACAAAGCTGCCGCGAAGTAGCCTAGAGTTTCATGCGTGCGAAATGCTAGTTTGAATTAAGGGAATTAGGAAGTTCAAGTCTTGTTTGCCAAGAAGCTAATCCTCCAAGTTGTCCTAGGTGTTAGGGCATCAATAGCTACTAGTAGCATGTGCACTTTCCCCTTAGGTGGTAAGAAGACATATTCACATTAGCTTATGTTTTGAAGGGTAACATTATTAAATGTAGTTTTGTGATTGCATTACCAATGTGCTTTATTAACTTTCATTCATCAAGTTCACGTAGACTTTGTGAGAAGGTGAGTATGCTAACATGTGATTCTATTCCCTATTGTCTGGTAGGTTTTGCTTGATAATGTGAAAACAAGGGAAAATCTAAGTGCACTCTTAGGTTGAGCTTGAAAATGTAAGACATACCCACCAAGGATTGATGTTTCAAATTTTTAACATCATTCTTAAATAGAAATAAGGTATAATGGCAATATTTCATAAAGGGAACATATTCCTTCCCTTTAAAAAAAAACTTTTAACGTTGATTAGAATATTTGGTCATACATAAACACAAACATTAGCACCCATACATTAGTAGAATATGGACACTTAGTGAAGACCCCATCTCAAAGAGATGGCTTTCTCATAAAGATTCTTGAGCCATTATATAAGATAGACATGACAACCCTCATGGGTGCAAGTTGTAGGTGGAGAACCACTTGTTAAATATTAGGCACATTACAAAAAAATTCAAGTAAAAAGAACGAAGGGTGGAATTACAAATTTTTATGAATGTTTATATCTACCTCCAACCGAGTATTGCCATATCTAACATTCAAAGACTACTCTCTATTCATTTAATGGCTTTAGCTTAATAAGGGGCATGCTATTGCCTATGAAATGACCCATAAATTCCTTAACAAATGTAAAATCCCTAGCATCTACCTCCAACCGAGTATTGCCATCTAACATTCAAAGGCTAGTCTCTATTCATTTAATAGCTTTAGCTTAATAAGGGGCATACTATTGCCTATGAAACGACCCCGAAGTCCCTTAACAAATGTAAAATCCTCAATATTTCTAGAAGAAGTCAGAATTGCAACAAGCCTTGTTGAAATTGTTTTTGTGTTTTGCCAAAATTTTGAGAACATTGCTCCTATCATATATTGAAGAAAAGCACCCCTTATAGTTGATCAAAAGCCAAAACTAACCTTTATCTTGGCAAACCACCAAAAATTGCACAATACCCAATGTTCCAAAGTATATGGACTTTTACCAATGTTTTACTTAATCTCTTTGAAAGGGAGGGGGTTTTCTCATAAGCATTTACACATAGACTTTTGAGGTCACACTGGTCTTTAATAATTGTTTACATAAGCAAAAGCCACAAAAGTAGTGCAACACAAAACTTAATGCAAAAGAATAAGATCACTATTTTGGTGATAAAGCCATGACATTAGTGAGATATGATGGATGATGTCATGTTTACTTATGGAGTATAAAAGAAGAAAAGAATGATAATCTTTGAACCATTTCACATTTGGTGCTTTTAATGATGGCCTACACAAAAAGTATGGTTTGGGCAAGAAATTTGCACAAAATGTGGAAAATCAGTCAAAAATTTCACATGATGGAGGTTCTAATGAAACCAAACAAGTATATGCATAATGGATTAGTAGTTTTCAAGATCTCTAAAATACAACACATGCTCCTTATTTAGCCAAAATCATGGAGATGGAACTTTTAATTTTATTGTGAATATTAAGATCTTCAAGATTTTATGTATTGCTTTTGAGGATTCTTCAAGGTTTTTTCTTGAATGTTTAAATTTAGCCAATCATCTAGTATAGTGGTGTTTACAATCATTAATCTTTTCATTTACTCTTCTTTAATGTGGAGATGTTATCACTTAAAATCTCTTATATGTAGAGCTCTTATTTTGTCTCCTTTCCTCCTTCATTAAATTTGCTTATTGGTTTTTTCATTCAATGTATTTATCAACTTCCTCCTTTCACTTATAGTCTTACACAATGCACATGCAATGTGTTTATGGTTTTTTCATTCAATGTATTTATCACCTTTCCTCCTTTCAGTTATAGCCTTACACAATGCACCTCAATTCCACATTTCAGAAGGGTGTAACTTTTATTCACATTGCATTTGTTTAACCATTATTTCGAAACCTTGAGTAAGTAGCATAGGCAGGCTATACAACTTTACTATATAATGTCATCATGCCTACATCATGCTTAAAAATGTTAGAAATTAGAAAAGAAATAAAGAGAGCAATATCCTAGCTTATTTGTACTTTATCAATGTTTATACTATTGGTAGGTTCTTAGAGACAACCTTGAGAGGCTCTTAATACATTACTAAAGATTTTGATGTGACATGGTCTATTAGCTTTGTTTAGCTATTATTCTCCAAAAGCTAATTAGAACAAAGTGACATGGGAAGATCATATATCTAGGGTTATGCTAAATACAAATAAAACAAGAGCAATGGATTGGGTACAGTCTTGCCACATGCAAATAAAGAAATAGAGGAATATAGAATAGAGAATATTCTTTAAAAATCAAGAAGTAAAAGCAAAATTTGAACAAAACACAAATAGAAAAAATTAGGAAAATCATGTAAATGAAAAATGAGAATAAGGAGACAAATTATCACATGCACATGTAAGAGCATTCAATCGTAAGTTTTACATGTAAGGGTAATGGTTACCGGTCAATGTGTAGGAGCCTTCAAGCCTTACTTCTAAGAGTCATCATTATGAATATATGGACAAATTATAATATAAATATAAAATCCAAGAAATGCCACAAGTAAATAAAGAAAATATAAGATAATTCAAGAGCTTCTTGAAGCCTTGGAGCTACACATAAATAAAGCCTTTGAGATTGTTTGTGATGTTAAGTCTTGCAATTCCTTGATGCCCTCTCTCAATATCATGAAATAGGTTACTTTGTGCATGCATGACTAAAAACTCACATCAAGGGAGAAAGGGAGGGGACATTATGGTGCACGAATCACAAATATAAAATTTTGAGCACAATTCTAAACAACAAGAGGATATGGGTAAGCATAACATTGGTCTTCATAAGAGGCAGAGTTAGAAACAAATCTTGTTTGATAGTAACAAGATTTGAATGATGAGTTACATAAAGTTTGGGTCAAGGGCAATTGTAAACATCAAGAAGATATGGATAAGCATAAGGTTGGTCTTCATAAGAGACTGAGTTAGGGACACAAAGGGGATTTGAGTGAGAAGTCTGGGCCATAGTTAGATCAATGCTCTTCAAAGTACTATGTTTGTGTAGGAATGCCATTTTGTTGTTGGGTCATAAAGGGGATTTGAGTGATGAGTTATACATCCAAAGAGAAACACATCTTCAGGTGAAAATGTCACAGGCCATGGGAGGCTGTGGCCAAAATTTCCCTTGTAAACCACTATGCATGAAAGTATGAGTTTATCTTTCTAGTTTAACTTGCAATTGTCATATGGTTTAATTTCTAAGAGTGCTACAATGATAATTGTTCTAATGCCACTAAATCCACATAAATATCTTAAATGTTATATACTTATTTGATAAGTTAGACCTAAGGGTGCACAAGTGTTAGTATTGATTGAGTGCCTATCACGAATCGCTCTCGGTGGGGAAACTTTTTGAAGCTGTTGCACTAAACATACACTAAAGTTTGGGCCATAGTTAGATCCATGCTCTTCAAAGTACTGTGTTTGTGTAGGAATTCCATTTTGTTTGGGAGAGTGTTTTTTGAATTTGTCCTACATTAGTTCAATTCTAAGACTTTAGCTAGTTTTGACATCCTTGACAAAAGTAACCCCATTTTTAGTGTGGTGAACGTTTTTAAAATGAGAGAGAGATATTCTATTAAGAGTTACAACATCTCTAAAGAGACAATAAGTAGAAAAAAGTTCACCTTCAGAGTGGCTAAGCATTTGCTTACAAAGTCGGCTCCATCTTTTTTGTGGTCAAGGTTTTGCTTGTAAGGCTAACATAATCTCTTGTAAATATTAATATAATATAATACCTCTTTCACATTAAACAATGAAGAAAATCAGTTTTACAAACATTTTATGAAGAAGGAGGTGACCAAGAATACAAATTAAGACCTCTACTTCTAAGAGCATTCAATGGTAAAGGCTTACATGTAAGAGCAATCATTAGATTTTGTTAAATATTTAGGAAAATTATTTTGAGATTTCAAGAAGAGCCCACAAAAGAGGATCTGAAAATGTTTAACAACATTAATGTTTATCTTACAATCCAACCAAATATTGCCATGCAAACATTAAAAGACTAATCTTAATTAGCGTTAATGTCTTTGGCTTATTTAGAGGGATGATGTCCATATGTCCTACCTTTTGTGCAAGACCGAAAAACAAAATGTAATTTGTCTAATTTAACTAGCTTCATATAGGATGCATTGACACCTCAACCAACAAGTAAAGAGGCCCACTATAACTTTACACTTTGCAATAAATACCAAATATGAAACCTAGGTAATAGGTCCCATCAAAATCATTGGATGGACTTTTGAGAGGTGACATGTCTTCCAGTTAATTTTCAAAAACACTTAAAGAACTTCCATGGCACAAGTTCCCTTTATGAGCATACTAAGTAACAAAGACCATGCTAAGTTCTCTGTATGACCATGTTAAGTAAAAAAGGAAAGAGTGCACTAGAACTTATGCTTGAAGCTACATGGAGTTGAACGGTCAACCTAAACATTTGCTTGCTTGAGATACTCACCAGTACACAACATGTCAAGTGCTTTTGTGGCATGCAGTTCAAGAATGGACCACAAAAGGTGCAAGTTTGGAAAGTTGAGCTAAAAAATGTAAAAGTGTAATGGTTTTACCAAGTGAGATAAATGAATAGTTTGCATGAGTAAGATACAATTTTCTCTACAATGATTGGTAAGTGTTGAAAAGTAATATTATTGGTTGACACATTTTTTTAATGAAGACTCATTTGATCCAAGCATCATCCCATGTATCCAAAAAACATTTGCATTTTTCTATTATTACTCATTTCATCCAACCATCTTGTAAAAAGCATCATGCTTTGCTTGTAATTTCTTGTGTATCGTTGGTTACTTGCGATGAACTCTATACCATCTTGGTGGGTAAAATTATCCTCGTCTCAATGTAGGGAAATATTGTAAATTTATCCACTTCTCAATGAGGTTAAGGGTGCTCATTTAGGACTCACCACTCATCTTGTATGCAACATGTCAAATATTAATAGATTTTGATTGATCATGGCACTCTAATCTCAATTATGTTATGCCCACCAACTTGTCATAACAACAAGTATTTAACAAACCTTTAAAAAAATCTCACATCAATTTTTGCCTTTCATAGCAACCTTTGTCATCTCCAAGATTTCTAAATTCATCACTTGGTTCTCACATTGGAGACACGCCAAATTATGGCAAAAGCTAATACAAATGCCACGAGAAGAACTAAATTGGCATACTTTGCTCATTGTTTCTCTAAACAAATCCCATTTTTTGAGGCTATGGAAACACTAGAGATAAGCGAAGGTTTGATGTCAATATTGGCATATTTCTTGTACAACATGGATGAAAAACTTTAGAAAGTGGACAAATGTTTCCAGTTCTTCCACATCTTACTTATGACAACAAATTTCTCCTCCAAACAACTTCAAACCACATGAAAATGGATGATTTTCTTTCCAATATGGTTCAGAAGAAGTAGCCCTTAGCTTTGCCAAAACTCCTCTAAAAATAGCCATTATTCTTTAATTTCTCTAGGGTTTTATTATTCCCACTATCCTTTTGCATAATGTGCAAGAGGGTTTGGGATGCTGGCCATGCTATGTAGGTGCTCTAAAAAATGAGAGAGAGAGAGAGAGAGAGAGAGAGAGAGAGAGCATGTGTTGGGTGTGAGCCATGTGGGGAAGGTGGGCCTTGGGAAAAATAGGAGTGGGTAAGCTAACCAAGATTAAGGTACAGGCATGGGTGTAGCATCATGTAAAAATTAGTGTCAAGATTTGCATGCTGTTTAGTGGAAGACAGGCAAGCAAAATCCTAGCTTTGAGAGTTGAGACTTCAGGGGGAGAGAGAGAGAGAGAGAGAGAGAGAGAGAGCCAAAAGGAATCTCATATGATATATCCTGCCACAGCCTTGGCATTGGAAAGACACAGAAAAACACACACTAAAGACAACCTGCAGGCAATCAACAGCTATAGCCAGGCCTTTTCCCTCCCATCTGTGAGAGAGAGAGAGAGAGAGAGAGAGAGAGAGAGAGATTGTGATTTCTTTCTATCTGAGAGAGAGAGAGAGAGAGGCACTTGATGGGGAAAGGAAGGGGCTGTGTGCCTAGCAAATCAAAGAAGCACCCCGTCGTGGGATCTCCACCATTAACGCCCAAGCAGCAGGATGTTCAAGCGCGCGATGGCGCCGCTGAGGTCCTACCCCCACCCCATACACAGGCAGGGCTTGATCCATCTGCCTCTGATTCCTCTGACAAGCTCAAGATCTACATTGTGTAAGTACACATCCAAATTCCCTCATTCGCCTTGACAGAAAGTTAATCTTTTTCTTGTCTCCCTCTCCCTCCTCTCTCTCTGTGGCCTGGAGCAGAGGAATGATGGGATGAAAAACTTTTGGGGGGAAAAGGAAGGAGTGTATCAGCAATTGGGCTGTACCCTGTTTTTTGTAGTAATTGCCGCATTTGCTGGTACAGCCAAATTCCCTCCTTTACTTCGAAAGAGAATATTATGTATTTCTTCTTGTTCTCATTTGAACGGATGGAATGATTTTGGGGGACAGGGAATGTAAGTATCAGCAATCGGACCATGCCCTGTTTTTTCTCATTATCTCAATATGCACCTAGCTAGTAGCAATTGCATACCAGTCCTGTTACCTTCCCATTAGATGTGGTCACCTTCTTAATCCATTATTATTATCCATCTCCCTCTGATCTTATCGTTCTGTCACTGGATGCTGCCTTTGTATTGGGTTCACCTCAATGCTCTGTTTATCTGGATCCTGCCTTGGGTGTAGCAAAATCTGTTAAGGGTGACTGGATGCTGCCTTTGTATTGGGTTCACCTCAATGCTCTGTTTATCTGGATCCTGCCTTGGGTGTAGCAAACCTGTGAAGGGTGTAATGATTTTCCGTTTTTCTCTCTTGCAGGGCTCTGTTTTCTTGGGGTATTTTAGAGGTTGGTTGTATTGGAAGTTGTTCTTTGAAGAGTTTATTGCATTTAGTCTCTGATTGTGACCCTTATAGCCATAAGTCCCTTCTCTAAAATGCATACTTTTTAGGCACATATCATCATATGAAGTTGAGTGGAAATGTGTGTGGAATGTGGGACTTGATCCAGTTTTGGAAGTCATCCTCTCTTAATGCAATAGTGCTGATTTGAATAAGATTGTTGACAATGTTATGGGGGGGCTTGCATAGAAAAATGGTATGTGACAGTATGCCAAAAACTCCCCTGTTGAATGCAACAGTGCTGATTTGAATAAGATTGTTGACAATGTTATGGGGGGCCTTGCAGGTTCTACTCTATGTATGGTCATGTTGAAGCCTTAGCTAGGAAGATCAAAGAAGGAGTCGACAGCGTGGAGGGAGCACAAGGGTACTTGTTCAGAGTAGCAGAGACACTCACACCAGACGTATTGGAGAAAATGAGGGCACCTCCAAAAGATGAAAAAATACCATTGTTATCTGCTAGCGAACTACCTGCAGCGGATGGCTTCCTTTTTGGGTTTCCAACACGGTATGGTGTCATGGCTGCCCAGATGAAGGCCTTCTTTGATTCGACAGGTCAGCTGTGGACTGGCCAGCAACTTGCAGGCAAACCAGCTGGTTTGTTTGTGAGCACAGGCACACAAGGAGGGGGGCAAGAGACCACTGCGTAAGCTTTTCACCCAACCAGCAAACTAAGCCATTTCTTTCATTTTACTAGTTTATCCTATTTCTGTTTTAATTGTTATGTTATGCAATGTGCATCCTTTGATGGCAAACAAACCTGACCTTTGATGATGTTCTTGTCAATTCCTGCTGCTGAATTTACATCAAATTGCTTGACGCTCCAAATTCCCCAACCGCTCCTTGTTTTCAACTTTGACACCCCACAGACCTTTTATGCCTGCAAGTGATTAGTTGTGATGCTTGTCCCATTGATCATTTTAAGAATTTGTTTGATGTATGCGAGTTTAGACTAACAGACACAAAACCCATCCATCGAGTCTTGAGACAAACTTCTCATTTTTCATCAGGAAGTCAAAGATCTAGAAAAGTTATGTATCAAGCCTCGTTGATTTTTTGTGTTTTCTATTAAAGGGAATATTAAGGATGCACACTTAGGCTTGACATTTTAGTATACATGGATTTCTAATTAACAATTACTGTTATGGTGGTTTGCAAGAAAGACAAGTAAACCTTTGATGCTGATAACCCTGAATTGTCCACTGATTTGCATGCTGATCCTCATCTTGATAACAGTTATTGTTGACGGTGTGCTTATTTTCTTTTCTTCTCTCTAGGTGGACAGCCATAACTCAACTAGCACATCATGGCATGCTCTTTGTTCCACTTGGATACACATTTGGTGCTGGGATGTTTAATCTTGACGAAATCCGAGGTGGGTCACCATATGGAGCAGGTACATATGCGGGAGACGGAACTAGGATGCCATCTGAAACAGAACTCTCCCTTGCAGAACATCAGGGGAAGTACATGGCAGGAGTAGTGAAGCGGCTTCTCGGTCGTTAGTTTGTATTTGATCTATTGTCAGTTTAGGGTACAGCCCCATTGAGGGAGGAGCCACATGCAAATAAACAGAAGTTTCCTTATGTACAGATATTAATTGATTAAATTGTGAGGATTTTTTTTGGGCGATATTGCACACGTCTCAGTGTCCATCATAATGTTTTCGAGTCTGCAATGGACTCCTGGGTTGAATGGTGCCTGTACAAACTAAACCCAAACAAGGACTTGTTTATGAATGAAACATTAGTGACAGGTTTTACCCTGTAATCAGCATCTGTACCTTCAAATATTTTCCGAACTCTCAGGCATAGACATGCCTATCTGTGTGCAGAATTGGCTACACATCTAAGATACAGAAGACAGAACATGTGAGCTGTATTGCCAGGTTGTGGATGACCTAGTTTTACTGCTGAAGTTAAATAGATTATTTGGTATTTAATGACGGGCCAAGGATGTGAAAGGTCTTACATGTACTCCATAGGTCATTTTTCAATACCTGGATTTATGTAAGACCAGCTGCAATTTTGTAGTCTGGCTGCTTGCTTGAGTTCTACCCTGTCTGGCTGCTCCTGTTTGGCCAATGGCTGCTTCACTTGCTCCTGCTTTCCAACCTTGTAGCCAATCTGTTTGCTGCTAGATCCTTGGTGCCTACATTCTAAATTCTGTCCTTAACCTGCTGCCCATACCCTCATACATCACAGGTGGCCGTCTTCTAGTTACAAACATAGCTAGAGTCATCAAATGTCATTGCCTAGGGCCTTTTTGCTGAATCTAACCATACGTTCAGAGATGTTTCAGCGACAAAATTTGTCAGATGATTGTCTGCTAAACCCTAAGGTTAGCTAGTGCCTAGGGTATTGATGCAAGAAAGACTTGCACATGCTACAGTATAAAAGCTGCCTTGACTTGGAAAAGAGTGCTGCTCATGGCATTGCAAGCATTTGTATCACCATCAAGGATTGCACATACAGTGCGTCGGTCCGTGCTCAAAACCAGATTGCCACCAGATACAAGCATGTTAGAATGAAGCACACCATGTTTAAACATGTACAAGGCTGTATGAGATGCAGCATGTTACAGGCATTCATGGGGTAGTGAGAGGAACCATGATTCAATGTAATCACTTCCGATACCCGGGCATTCTATTGCACTTGAACATCAACATTAAAGAGTAAAGAATCTCCATGCAAGAAGGGTTCTTGAACATGACATTTACTTGTCTCAAATCAATCAATTGATCAACTAGAAATATGTACAAATTGGATCTAAATAATTGTTTATTTGCCGTAATCTTAAGCTAGCCTTTCCTCTTAGCTTCAAAAAATGAAGGAATTTTCATGTATCGTTAAGGTGGTGTTTCATCTTAGCGTGTGGAAAGTTCACATTGGTAGTGTTTTGATAGTCTTTTAATTGGCATTTCTTGTTGTTTTTTAATGGCTTTTGTATGAGTGTCGGTTTAATTAATTGCTAATGTTGACTTTGGGAAAACTAAACTAAAGTGTCCTTTTGATTAATAGATTCAAAATAAATTGTTCTAGGGAATTATATTCTTTTAATTGCCATTTGTTCTCGTCTTTGAATGGCTTTTGTATTAATGGTAATGCCTATTTGATTTGGAAAAACTAAATTGAACGTGTACTATTGATCAATATATTTCAAACCAATTAACCTAGGGAATTAAAAGCTAGCCACCCAAATCCATCTCAACAACTACCCAAATTGCTATTTATGTATTTCAAGTTTAGCATATATCGATGTTTGGTTTTTTCTTGCTCTTTAATAAGGCACCACATTAGTTTTGAACTACAAGCCATACATACAACAATCTTGCATTTGCCATGGTAGAGACAAAGGTTTGCTAAGTAGACAACCACTTTTAACTCTTTCAAGGTGCTTAAACTTTTCTTAATAACTACTACTTTTGACACAATCATTTAGTTCATTCTCTATTCATAATAATACATAGTCGCAACTACAATGTGCAAAGGGTGAATAACTAAGGATATATAAAAAAGGTATTGACTAGCAACTAAGAAAGAGCAAATGGAAATCAAGTATGTTTTTCTATAACGTTGTGATATTTCATTTGTTGCTCAAGGTTGTATATTCTTAAATTTTTTGTTGCTAAGCGTTAGTAGCAACAATTTGAGAGTTCTAATGACATGATGGTGGTCAACATTATCTTACACATGAAAATGAAAATGAATAGACAAGTACATCTACTTATCATTAAGCTACTTGTTTTGACATGATCAGAGTCATAATAGTAGTCATTATGACAAAGATTATGGTTAGGGATGATATTGGTCATTGTACACAACAATGGTAAAAAAAATGGAGTTTGTGATGTCTTTCATCCATCATATTTTTTATAATGGTGGTCATGGCTATATGATAATTAAGGGTCTGGAGGAAAGCTCTTACAAAATCATCTTGATGCAATTGATAATTCTTGTAGAGATTTATGGGATGATGTTAACACTTATTCCCATGAGGACTTTCTAGACAATATTATAACTAGCTTATTAATGATGCAACTTTATTCATGCTCTTAAATGTTATTCTCATAGTTTGTTTGTGGTGTTAGTGAAAACCATTAATTGATTATGATGGTGTGGTCATAATGATGGTTGATATGGTTATGTTCTTATTTGCACATTAACTACATAGACTCTTAACATGTGTAAACTTACATTGTAGAAGCACAATATGTTGCTATTTCTTTGGCAATCAAAGGATTTGTTTCATTGAGACGACTAACAATTTGAACAATTTTGGGCATTGTAGAAAAGTCACCATACAATTATTGCCCTTCTTTTTGTCAAGGTTTTTTAAATCTAAGTGGAGTCCAAGGTTATTGGAGGGAAGTGTCTCTCTATCTCCATTCCATATTCTTTCATTATTGGTATTTCTCAATCATGTTGATTTTTGCACCCTTGGTCTTCCATGGAGACGAGGTCCACCATGTTGCGAGGTAGGGCAAGATGGGTTGGAGGACCTTGGTGGGTGGGCGATTGGGGGGGGGGGGGGGGGGGCGAACGAGTTGTTCTAAGTGTATTGCTAAAATAAAATCAAAATTCTATTTGGAGGGAAATGTTTCTCCATTTGCATTGCTGTTTCTTGTAAAGAGGAAGAAAAATTGCAAGCCCTCTCTAAAGCTTTGCAAAATTCAAGAAAGGTGATCAATTGATTGTTGTGCTTAGGGCTAAGTGTGAATCAACAAATAGTGAATCGATAATAGGACTGGAAAAAGTGGAGGTAAACTTGGTAGAGGAAGGTGAATCACCTAAGGATGCCTATATTAGATGAAAAATCATGTTTAATTTCTTAACAAATTCTAAGATTGTTTGCTTGTAGATATTCCAACCTTAAAGAAATACCTTTGACCATAATCACACATACAATCCCCATGCTATCTAAATGTAAACATGTGAAAGAAAGACCATGCCCTATGAAACCTAGATATGTACAAGCCATGAGGGATGAATTGAATAAGGTGTTAAAAAATAGGGCTTCTTTTGAGATTGAGCACATGGATTGGTATGGCCCATCATTGTGGTACTAGAAAGTTCATATATAAGATTGAGCATACAGATTGGGCACTACCCATTGTTGTGGTAAAAAAGAAAGGGTAATATCAAGGTGTGTGGTAGGTAAATGTTGCAAATTAAAGAGAAACACCATACACTATCTTACATGGAGCACATGTTAAAGCATGTGGCATGTAAGGAAGCCTTCAAAATTTTTGATTACTTCTTTCAAGTGCAATTCCACCCAAACAATAGGCATAAGACATCCTTTGCCATAGAAAGAAGGGGGTGTTTTCATACACAGTCATACCATTTGGGCTATGCACATATCACCTTCCAATGCTTAATGTATATTGACTTCAAAAACATGTTCCAAGACTTCTTTGAGGTGTTTATCCGCCGTTCCAGGAACCCCTTGTTTCAGAAAATCAGATGACCTTGCATAAAGTCAATCCATGAAAAAAATATGCGGCAACTCTTTCTAAGGAGCAAGGAATACAACTTTCACTTAATTAATTAAAGTTCCGATTCTAGGTTGAGTGTCCTTACATTCTAGGGCAAGTGGTGTGTAGGAATGGCATATTTACTGACATAACAAGATTAAAGTGATTGATGACCTACCACCATATATTAATCCCAAGGAAGTTTAGTGCCCTTAAGATACATAGAGTACTATAAACTTTCTTTTGGTAGGTAGGAAGGAAAAACTACATCCACTTGTCCTAATTAACCAATGGAGTAGCTATCATTGGGATTGAGGATAATCTTCCCGTCCCCATCTATTTAGGATCAAAGAAGGGGTTGAATTGTTCAAGGATGGATTTACACCTTAATGGGCTAATGACATAGAATAGATTCTTGAAAAAGGACTACATGAGAAGTTCAAAGAAAAGATAAAGCTAAAAAAACGTTGATCAAGAATTGATCCTATCAATTGATTGCGAGTCAATTTTACCACCTAGGGTAGAGGTAGGACAAGCAACTTGGAATATTGCTAGAAGAACCTAAAGGAATAATGATAGGTTACTAAAACACTAATATACTAAGAGGAAGGATATCCCAATTTCAAGTGAGAAAGAATAATAAAGGGAAAAGGTGGACCTAACAACCATCATAGCTCACCAACCATTTGAGAAATTGTAATTACCTAACAAAATGGTTTGAGGCTAGAGTCACAAAAGAAATATGACACTAAAACCATAACTAAGTTCTTCAGGAAATATGCAATCTCACAATTTGGCTACTCCATTGAACCATTGAGAGTGAACGAGGGAAACACTTATAGAACTTGTTGTCTATCTTCTAGGTCATTCATAGGAAATTCTCAACCCATTGCCCTTAGCAACTGGCCATGCAAAATCCACAAACAAAACTCTCGTGAGTGTGCTAACAAAGAATTGCCTACATGAATATTTTAGGACAAATGCCATTCAATATTGTAAAAATTGCATGGCCCAGGATAAAAATTTGAGCAAGGAATAGAGGGTACATAACATATTAGAGAAGAACATAAATTTCTTTAATCCCAAAGAGATTGATACAAGATGGATTTGTCCTCCCATGTGCTTCCATTGTGAAGCGTAGGTGGTGATCTAGATAGATGATAGGTGAAAAGCTTAGGCTAGTTGGAAGAAATTTGATCATTCTATTGAGCTCTATGAGCTCTTATAAGCCTCTCTTTAGCTTCTTTGTGTCATTGTATGCTTCTATATGGAGGGATGTATATCTTGAGTATCTTTCCTCTTGATAGTGGTGGACTTAGGATGATTTCATGCCGCATATGTCAAAGTGGAAGGTATTTCAAGACTCAAGTAAAGACTAAAATGAGAGTGCTAGTGTAGAGCTACAAAGAAAGAGTACTATAGTGGCCCTAATGACTCTTTGTACCAAAAGATGCCTTTTGGAGGGTGAACTCACAACCAAATTAGGGTATTTTTATATCATTCTTTTGGATTTATGATGAATAATGAGTGATTGAAAGTCAAAGATAGCCACTTTCATTAAAAATTTGTGCAACCTTAGTTTTCTCAAGGTTTATCTTGAAGTGTCTATCTTTCCAAGAAGTTGGTAGTGCATCCAAATGACTTGGTACTCTCTTGAGTGAGTTGGATATAAGCACCACTCCTCCCTCTCAATCAATATGATCAGAGATCTCATCTATATAGATCCCAAAAGTGGGTGAGAGTAGGCATCTCTATTTCGCTTTAATAGTGCTGTTGACAAAATTTGAGATACCCCATGGTCCCAAGAACATAGAATACATCTATGTCTCCAATCTAGCCAAGTGTTCTCATTTCTTTTTATTTGCACCAAGAGTGTTTGATCATGCTTTTACACATATACACATAAAGATGTGCATGTGTCTCTCTATTCATTATAACAAGTTCCAGCCATTTTGAAGGGTTGACCATCATGGTGGCATAGTGGATGGTATAATGTATGCACTCCCTAATGTCCATAAGTGTGTTCCATATTTCACAAAATTTCTATCTTGGGCTCATTTATGTGATCCCACCTCATCTATTGCAAGCTCTCATAACATCTCATTACTTGTCTCATAGATAGTGGAGTGGCTATTCCTTGTGTTGGGTTGAAGTTTCCTACTAGTAAGACATCGTTGATGCTTGTGAATCTCATGATCTCCTCATAAAGGGATGTGCACATGGACCTCTCTCTAGTGGAAAATCTAGAGTATGCTAAGGAAAGAAATGTGCTACAATGTAAGTGTCCTTAGATATATTTATGTATACTCTTATCCATCATTTCCACATCTCTATACATTGAATGGACCACATTTAGCAATCCTTCTCTAAATAGAACAACTACACCATAGAATAGCTACACTTCAACCGCTAGTCCCTCCAAGCCCCTTGGGTTGAGCTTGATATATAAGTTTCCAAGTGTATCCACATTCATTAAGCTATTGCCCACATATTGGTGTGTCTTTATGGACATAGCAATATTTGAGTTTTTGAAAGTATATTCAAAGAACCTTGCATCAAGTCTAAAAAATCCTTTACTATTTGAAAGTGTTGTATGTAAGGTCCATAGGCTACATATCATCATGGAGACTAAGGCTTTGTAATGATCACTCGTCCATCACAATATGCAACATGGTTTCCCTCTTTCCTGACATCAAAGTTGAGTGGCATGTGCTCTCTTTTAGATACCACTTGGGTGGGAGTAAGATCCTCATCCACAAATTTTGTTTTTCCCTTTGAGAGATTTTGTGTGTTTCAAGAAAGCTTTCTTCTTATCTATATCTGCAAATTTCAAGACTAGAATCTTCCTTGACTATCCCCATCTTTACCAACACTCCGTGTATCCATAATGGACACATTCATTGCCTCCATTTTATTTCTTAGTGACTTTGCATCCTCATATCGAGTGCCTCTTTCAACCCACCCCACAACTTGTACTCAAAGCGCAAATATCTTTCTTTTTACCTCTTCCTCTAACGTATCATTTATTGTGTTGCTTTAGTCTTTGGTACTCATCGTGCTTCTTGATGACTTCTATCCATGAGGTATTTTCCTTCATTACATCTTCCATATTTCCCATCTTTTTTTTCGCCCCTTCTACCACATTTTCTTGTGTACACATGTCCTTTTCAATCCCTCCATATTTATTTTTATCTCTAACATTGTTGTAATGTTGCTTGTACTTTCACTTCTTGTTTTTTTTGGATTTAGCTCTTCCTTTAATTGCAAGAAACCTACCTTGCAAGAATCTATGACTTTTTTATTTTAATCATCATCATGTCTTTTGATTATACTTAGATTTGTATTCTATTTTTCATAGTTACATACATTTCTTCATGCATTGTTTTCATATCTTGTAGCAATTCATCCTACACATTTCCATGCATTTTTTTTCTCCATTTCTTTTCTTATGATTCGCAACTCCATGCCAATCATAACCTCCATCCATTTGTACATGGATTTCACAATGGTATGAGAGGTCTTTCCAAGTATATTTGATCCAAAGAATCAAGTCTCAGTAGGGAAACTTGGACTCAAGTTTGAATTTTCTAGTTTTAGAGGGAGAAAACCTGCCTCAATCTGTAGAGGGAGAGCTACCATCATAGTAAAAATAGAATTTCTAAAATTTTAAGTATTTTATGTCATTTAAAAATGCTTTTAGCATTGTGAGTGCCAATAATAAATCGTAATGTGGGAATAATATATAAGCTTTTTTTTTGTTTAACAAATAGTTGTCTTGGTTGAGAGTAGCATTAATAAAATAAAGACAAGTTAAATTGAGGCCCACATTAAGCTTTTTTTTTGTTTAACAAATTGAGGCCTAAGAGGGATAATCCTTAACTTAATGTAACACATTCCAATATGGAAAAAACACATGCTTGTTGGAGTCCTAGTCATGCAAAGCCTCCCACTTCCCCCTTTTTGCAATATACCCCACCTTTGCAATCACCCATTTATCTCATCTTGAGCATGCATGATACCTCGAGCATGTGCTATGCCTTAAAATATACATTAGATAGCAAGGAAAAGAAAAATATTATACTAATGTGGTTAGCTTATCGATTAGTGGTTATGAGCCACTCCCCCTTGCTCCATCACCTGCTTCCCCTTTTGTACACTTGCATCCCCACCCCTTCATCATGATTGCTATGCCCCCAATCTCGTTGTCATGCACCCACCTCGACCTACCTACTCCATCACTTCACCTACCCTCCTTTCATCCTTCTCTCTCCTTTAGCTATATAAGCTAAGGTGATGCCCCCATCCCTCCTCTTGTTTTGATTATGCACCCCCCTCAAATTCATGTTATGTGTGCATATACACACACATGCATGATATTGATCATACAATAATAATGATTAAATATACAATCCCACAACCTATATAAGGAGTCCTTCCCTCTCTCAAGAGTCATGTATAGACACACATCAAGAGGCTATTGGTGAGAGAGAGAGAGAGAGAGAGAGAGAGAGAGAGAGAGAGAGAGAGAGAGAGAGAGAGAGAGAGAGAGAGAGAGAGAGAGAGAGAGAGAGAGAGAGAGAGAGAGAGAGAGAGAGAGAGAGAGAGAGAGATGAATGAGAATATTTCAACACAATGGGAATGAACACATCCGAGGATAAGTGCATATGTGGAAGGAAACTGTTACCATCTGACCTCCCTCTCGTTTATTTAACACTTCACTCTCTTATCTTCACAATATTGCAAGCTACTTGGATGTCAGATGGGGTCATCATTGAAGACACAACGATCTCAATAGGGTCTAGTTTTTGGGTGCTACCATGAGACTTATAATACAACCAATGGGCCAAAAAAATTTATATGCATACTCATTTATATTTGTGTATATGTTGAGGATATTATTTTGAGTGCTTTTGCAAAGGAACTAAGAAGAATATCATAAGTTGCTAATTTTATTTTGATAAGTATGCAATGAAGTTTCATCTTATATTCGAAATTGTGTATGCAAGGGCTTATTGATTGCCTATATTAGATTTCAGAGAGAATGTCATGACCATCCTCAAGAAGGTGATCTTTACTTGCCTTAATCTACAAAGAGGTCAAGTTTGGAGTGGCATGGGGAAAACTTGATTCTATATCTACTTGGATGCAAGATGTCTTGAAGACATGGATAGCCACCTTAAGATAGTTTAATGGATTGAAGAACTCAAGTTGATTGGACTCTACAAGGTTGACTACCTACCATGGGACAAAAGCAAATATAAGAATGGAAAGTTTACCATAAGGAACAAGGGCACACTATCATGTATAAATGCCTTTCCCTTTGCCCCCCCTCCACCCTTTAAAGTTTGATTGGAGAAGCTTGACTTTGCTTGCTTGCTTGCTTGTTTTGGAGCTTGCTTACAAATGCTTGTTTTATATATTGAGTAGTTTTTAATTCAAATTCAATCAGACCAATGTAGTGGGATTATTGATGTTCCTATTATTTATAGAACAAAAATTTACCCCTTAGTTTTTCCTTTCCTCCACATGGCATCATTATGTTTCTTATTATGCAAAGTGAATACAACATCATTCATTTCTCTAGGACCATGAACATCATCAACTATTTGATGCTTAGGCATCCTTCTTAACTTTTCACCTAGTAGAAAAGCATATAACAATTTAGAAGACCCCATTTTGAATCACATTCAACAAAATAGTGTGGAGCATAGATAAAAATAAGTACGAGAACTTTAGCACCCACTTGATAACCCCAAAATGTAGCTAGCATAAGAAATGAATGGCTTGAGAGTTCCTTTGATGTTCTAGGAAACAAAAATAGCTTTCCTTGACACCCATGCCATCTTATGCGTTAGAACCAAGGAGGATGGAATCACCATCATGACTCATCCAAAGTGATACAAAATATTTTTCTCAAGAAGCAACTTGCCAAAATGCTGCTTATAGAAATTTTCTACTTTTTGGAGCATTTTCTAGAAGATGTTCATTCTCCTTACTAGCCAAGAAATATTTTTGGCATGGTTGTTGGACTTAAATAAAAACCCCCTAATATTAAAGATTTTTGGAAAAGTTCATGCAAATTTTCCCCTCTTTAACATATGCTTTAGTTGACTCCTTATTTATTGTAGGTCAATGATGTTTGGAGAAAGACCTTGTTGTTGCATTTGGTCAAAGTAATTCCATGCTTCATAACCATGTTCATCTTGGGCATACCCTAAAATTAGTGCATTCTAAGAGGCCATATGATGCTAAACTAGAAGCTCATCAAACACTTTTTGTGCTTTTGCAAGTATGTCACATTTGGCATACATATCCACCATTGCATTATTGAGACTATGATTTCTTTCTAGCAAACCCTATCTAACAACCTCAACATGAATATCTTCACCCTTCTCAATTGCTATTGTACTAATGTAGGCTTTCAATAAGCCAATAAAGGTAACAATATCTATAGGTAGGCCATGGTGTTCATATGCACAAAAAACAATTCAAGGCTTCATGACTATATCATGGTGGCCATACCCTCAAATAAGTGCATTCTAGGATACCATGTCTTGAAGTGAAAGATCATCAAATACTTCTCATGCTTTTGAAAGTGCACCAATTTAACATACATATCCACCAAAATAGTGCCAAGTTTCCTGATCCCCCCAAATGTTACAAGTTCAACATGTATTTCTATACCATTCTTAACATCTCCTATGCTGCAATAGGCTTTCAAGATGCAAGTGTGATTTGGGAGAGAGATCTTAGTCTTGCATCCATTCAAAAAAACTCATCAGCATCCTAACATGTGGTCTAGAATTGTCCATCTATGGGAGCTTTTGCTTGACCGCTGAGACCCACGGACCGCTTATGGCTCAAGTGTTTCAAGCCGAATGCTTATGGCTATCTCTCACATAGTCATACGCGCTCTCAAGCCTACGAGTGTAGTGAGCTTACCTCAATGCCCAATTGAGTATCCTCCTCTCTTAAGAACACTAGTAGCTGCACAATTTGAGATGCAAGCTCAAGCAACCTCAATCCTCTACCTTCAAGCTCCATGCTCCATAGCCACATCCACAAGACAAGAGAAAAGAAGAGAAGAGAAGAAGAGAGGAAAAGATGGAGAGCTTCTCCACAACGGTCCCTCACCCTCACACACTCACTCCCTCACACTCTCACACTCCCTCTCTCAACAAGCGCACGCACAAGAAAGTAAGAAGAAGAAGAAGAAGAAGAAAGTCACTTTTGCTATACACCAAGAATAAGCTTCTCTATTCACTTTTTGGCTTTTATACAGGCCCTTATCCTTTTGGGCACCCATCCCTTTTTCTTGCATGACCGGCCATCTTGCCAAGGTCCTCTTTTCCTATTCCCTTCTATTTACATTGTGCCGCCCGTCTACTCTTTACAACTTGTATAGGAGGGAGCTTGGTGCTCTTTTACAAAAATTTGGGGACGCCTTTACATTTTAAAATGCGCATTTGTCTTTGCCTTGACTTTGAAGGTTGCCCTTGTGCTTTTGGCATTTTCTCCTCTTATCCTTCTGTCGGGCCACCTTTTTTGCTTTACTTTGCATTTATTTTCTTGAATTTTCTTTTGATTTTCTCTATCTTGTATTGAGGTTAAAATTACCATTGTCCTAGTTAAGTGCCAGTCCCATGGCACTTGCTAGACTTTGTTGATGAGGGTTCGGGTGATTTAAAGGTGGTCCTATGAGTCAATGATGGGGTTTTTGTGGGGATTGGACTTGGGAGAGAAGCATGTCAGAGTGGTTGAGGTTATGGAGACCGAGGGTATATCGTGTGGGTGATGAGGGCCTTTGCAATTGGTGGTTAGGTGCAGGTTGTCGGGCTCACCTAAGAAAGAAAAGAGAGTGCACTACTACCTGAGGGGTGTGCCTACCTCACCGTGCAGTGCATTGTGTCCGTGTGGACACACCTAACTTGAGGACCCCTAGGTGCAGTGATTGTGGCACTCATCAAGTGAGGTGTGTTTTCACGCTTTCTACTTGATTTTCTTTTCTTTCTTTGCTCTCATATTTTCCTTTTTTCTCTTTTGTTTCTCTTTTTCTTTTTCTTGGGTTCGTGCTTAAGTAAAACTCTAAGTAGCCTAAGGTAGTTATAGGTTGTAATGAAAGTAGGGTTGGGGCAATAAGAGAATTCACTAAGGAAATGGGAGATGGAGGGCCCTAAGTCATTTTTAGAGAATGTAAGGGCTTCCTCTAGCTTAGTAGCATTTACATTATAGATTTTAGGGAAATCGTAATGACCATGGATGTTAGAGTTAAAGTCCACCCTTACCCTTCTTGGATATGACATGTATGTTGGGTCATTTCTCTCATAGGGTAGGGTACTACAAAATGACATCCATGCATCCATGTTCCTGTCCCAAATTCTCCACCTCCACTTTGGTTGTGACTCATACCTGAAAGAGAGAGAAGGATTGAAGCTTGGACTCGAGAGCTATGGCACGAGAGCAAGAGCAAGAAAGAGAGAGACAAGAAATGGGAACTCCAATAGTCACAATGTGTGACCGGGCCTTCCTTTATTCAAGCTGTCACTAAAAGAATAAAGAATAAAGTGACGGTGACGGGTGCCCGCCACCTGTAGTGTGCAGTGGCGGTGACTGTTAGTGTAGTAATACATGGGCGGCTAGGCGGAGGCGCCTTTACCCCCAACAACCTCCCACTTAAAGGTGAATCTACCCTAGTGAGGAGTGAAAAGAAAAAGAAAAAAGACAGTACAACATGTACACATGTACAACAGGCTGAGGAAAGACGTCGTCTCATCCCATGCCCATCAACCTCCTGAGGAAGGCAAAGCGCTCTGTAGAGAGGCTTTTCGTCAGCAGATCTGCAAGATTCTGGTCAGTCGAGATCTTGACAAGATCAACAGACTTGTCCTCAATGACCCCACGTATGAAGTGATACCTGACCTCAATGTGTTTCGTCTTCACATGGAAGACTGGATTCTTGGCTAATTGAATAGCACTCATATAATCCGAATGCAGTGTAGGGATAGATCAATACCAAGGTCAGCAACCAAACGACCCAACCAAATGGCCTCCTTGCAAGCCTCAATGGCTGCAAATACTCGGCCTCTGTAGTAGAAAAAGCCGTGCATTTCTGCACCCTAGACATCTAAGAAGCAGCACCTCCAGCATATGTGAATACATAGCCAGAAGTGGACTTCCTACTATCTGCATGACCTGCATAATCAGAGTCAGTGTACCCCACGACTCCTCTATCCTGGCTGCCATAGCATATGCACATATCTGCAGTGCCCTTCAGGTACCTCATGATACCCTTCACGGCATCCCAATGCTTCTTGCCAGGTGTAGCCATATAGCATGCCACAACACCAACTGCAAAGGCAATTTTTGGACGAGTAGCTATCATGGCATACATAAGACTGCCCATTGCGGATGCATAGGGAATCTTGGCCATCTCGGCCCTCTGCTCATCTCTCTACAGACAATTAGCCTGTGATACCTTCACATAAGAAGGCAATGGACAGCTAAGAGGATTTACGTCCTGCATGCGGAAGCACTCAAGGACTTTATAAATGTACTCCCTCTGTGACAAGTAGAGGACTCCTTGATGCCTGTCGCGTCTAGTGCGCATACCAAGTATGTGAGCGGCCTGTTCCACATCTTTCATCTCAAAGCTCTTCTTGAGTTGAGCCTTAAGAGCATCTAGCTCATCATGAGCTATCCTTGCTATCAGCATATCATCCACATAGAGTACCAAAATCAATAAAGAACCATCACGGGCTTTCTTATGTAAAGACACATATCCATAGCACTCCTACTGTAGCCCTGTGACTGCATAAAGGCATCAAACTTATGATACCACTCCCTAGGTGCCTGTTTCAAGCCATAAAGACTTTTCTTCAATTTGCACACTAGGTGCTCCCTACCACGTTCTGCAAAGCCCTTAGACTGCTCCATATAAATCCCATCATGCAAGTCCCCATGTAAGAAAGCTATCTTGACATCCATCTGGTATAAATCCAAGTCAAGCTAAGCAACCAAAGCCAAGACTAAGCATAGGGCGGTCATCTTAACTAGAGGAGAAAAGACCTCATCAAAGTCCACACCATGCTCCTGCTTAAAACCCTTTGCTACCAATCTAGCCTTGTATGCCTGCTTGGGGTGTCCAAGGGTACTTTTCAGCTTATACATCCACTTGCATGGCAAAGCCTTCTTGCCCGTAGGCAAGGAAACCAAATCCCAAGTGTCATTCTTATGCAAGGAGTCTATCTCAGACTGCATAGCCCTCTCCCAGGAGTGACTGTCACCCTTGCGCATAGCCTCATCATAAGTGAAAGGCTCTCCTACATCTGTAACCAAGACATTATGCATCGAAGGCTGAAATCTATCAAGTGGATGTCTGTCTCTAGTAGACCGTCTCACGGCAGGCTCTGCTATGCCTGCCCAACTGCTTCTCCAACACCCTGACCATGAGCATCTACTGAAGCTGTAGGCTGTCCAATTGGCTGTGTGGGAGCTCTTGGCTCCTCCTGAAATATGACCCTGCGGATCTCAACAACTCTCTTAGGCTGCTGATGCAACTTGTCTTCATGGAATACTACATCATGACTGTGGATGACTTTTCACGCCTACGGATCCCAGAGACGGTAACCCATCTCGCATGCATCCCCATAACCAAGGAAAATGCATTTGACACTCTTAGGATCCAGCTTACTTCTCTTGTCCTTGGGCACATGGCAAAATGCCTCACATTCAAAGACACGAAGATGCGCATAAGAGGGAGGTTTTCCAGTCCATACCTCCTCTGCAACATGGAAATCCAAACCACTAGAAGGTGATCTGTTTATGACATGCACAGCTGTACTAACTGCCTCAGCCCAAAAGCTCTGTGGTAGGCCTGCGTGGCTAAGCATACTACGTACACGCTTCTGGATGGTTCTATTCATCCGCTCAGCCAAACCATTCTGGGAGGGGTGTAGGGGGCGGTCAACTGACGCTTAATACCCCTCTCATCACATAACTTCTCAAAAGCACGTGAGACATACTCACCCCCATTATCTGTCCTTAGGCATTTTAGCCTATACCCAGATTGGTTCTCAACCAATGCAAGCCATCTTTGAAATATAGCCAAGACATTGGATTTCAGCTTAATGGGATAAGCCCAAACTTTCCGTGAAAAATCATCCATGAACATAACAAAATACTTTGCACCACCCATAGACTGACAAGGCATGGGCCCACAGACATTCGAATGTACCAATGCCAAGGGCTCACTCATGCGTGGCCTACCAGACTTTTTATGTGTGGACCTAGTTTGCCTGCCATAAAGACAATGCTCACATGAATCAAACATGCGTAATCAAGGGGCGGTAAGTACTGCAAACCAGAAAACATCTTCATTCCCTTCAAAGACATATGGCCCAAACGGACATGCCAAAGAGATACATGTGGGATAGAACCCACATACAAAACATGATCAAGGGAAGAAGTTGATACAATCAAGGGATAGAGGCTGCCAGCCTTGGCACCTCTCGCAATCACAAGTCTGCCACGAGTGATCTTCCATGCAGAGTCTCCAAAAGATACATGATAACCTGCGTCATCAAGCTGTCCAGCTGGACAGGAGACTGTGTGTCAAAGCAGGTACATGACGTACATCTTGCATAACAAAATTGCTACCAGAAGGAAGCTGTAGCCTAACATCACCAATGTCCACAATATCAAGAGAGCTGTCATCACCCAAGCGCACAAAACCCAAAACAATACGGTATGAATGAAATCACTCTCGGCAAGGTGTCACATGAAAGGACGCACTTGAGTCTAAGATCCAACACTGTGCATACATAGAGTGTATCTCTGTCATCTGCGAAGCACTAGAAGAAGTTGCAAGGATATAATCATTATCATCAACATCCTCAGGCTGCATAACATTAATCTCTTCAATTTTAACATTGGACTTTGCAGGCACTATGCTGCGATCAGAAGACTTATCCTGAACTTTGTCTTTTCCCTTATCTTTGCGCCTTTCATTGCGCAGTTCATGGCATTGTGGCCTAATATGGCCCTTTTTCCCACAATGGTGACAAGTAATATCCGCATTCCTACCACGGGATTTGCTACTACGTGACTTCCCATGAGACTTGGATTGAGATTTCTGAGAATCTCGTCCACGGCCACTGCCACTGCCATGCTTTCCATATCCATCATTCCTTCCTCTAACTGTCATAGCATGCGACATACGAGAGGCATCCAAATTCTTACGGTTAACCTCTTCCTGCAGAAGAGCACTCTCAACATCAGATAATTTCAAGGTAGCAGTAGAGGCACATAAGTGCGGAATACATCCCATGACTCATTAAGAGTACCAAGCAAGAAAAGAGGAGTGACATCCTCTGCAAAAGTGATATCCTGCGAAGTCAAGTTCTTGAGTATAGCATGGAACTGGCTCAAGTGAGTAGACATGATCACATTCTCCTTCATGTACAGATCCATAAGCTGCTTCAGCCACCACCAATACATCTGACTCGCAGCGACTTTTCTTGTCATAGAGATTCTTGATTTTATCCCACAACTGCCATGTCCAACACCCAAACATGTCATACAAACATCTGCCAGTGAGTAGGCGCACCCCACGTCAACGGGGCAAAGTGTTTCTACCACTACCAAAACTTGACACAAGTAGGTGTCAGCTCACAAAGATACGGATCCAAATCTGAGACTCAGCTCATAAGCATACAGTGAACCAAGACATATAATGTATCATCCCAAATGGTAAGAAATCCCAAAGTCTCAAGTGTCTGTAATTGCTCAATAGCATGTAACTGCTCAATGTCTGATAAGAATTCAAGAATGCTCCCACTGGCACAAAAGCTATATGTACGAGCTCAAGAGCTTAAACCAAGGCAAGACACAGTGCCAACGACATAAGTCCAAGACAATACATCAATAGTACATCCCGAACATGTAGGCGGTAGAGCATTTGTATGTAGCATCCATAAGCATGTAAGACATCAAGTACATCCCAAGATACAACTCTGGCAAGCCAATAAATAGCTCAAGTAAGCTCCAGGAATCCAAGGTCAAGCCAAGACCGAGCTCCAGTAGCAATAGGCTCCAAACAATGTAACTAGCACGTAGTAATGGCATAGGCTAAGCATGTCAAGACCAGTCAGACATAAGTAACATACATGCCATAAGTACAACCAAGATGGAGCATCCAAATGCTTTGCAAAGCGAGCTCAAGCTCAATCAACGATCCTGAATCAAAACCAAGCTCTATGTCGAGCCCCAAGTGTCAATACATCACCATATATGCTCGAAACATAGCCCAAAAAGCATAGACATAAGCATACATGAGTAAAATGACTTCAGCCCAACTGTATACAACAGTGATGTACTGTTCAAAACTGAGAATTTCAGCACCAAAATCAGCTCCAAACGGTTTCCAAACAATAGGCATACATTCTCCTAACATCCAGGCATCAAACGAGACCAAGCGGGCATCAAATGACAATGCCAAACAAGTTGTAGCATCAAATGTCAGTGTAACACTGTCATAAACTGCCTGTGGACTGTTATGACAGTCCCAAAACAGCGTTAAATCAGTCCAAATGCTATGCCAACACATCAACCATCAAAACCAAGGATCAAAGCATGTTCATATGCCCGAAATAGAGCCTTTCCAAGTGCCAATGGGGGAGAGTTGCTGTTGTGACGGTCAATGTTGAAGACATATATGGGAGGGCTGCATGATTCTGCCAATTGTAAATGCTGGTCTTGGGGCTGCAAAAAATGGTGGCCAAGCTTCAGAGGGGTCCTGTTAAAGCCAAGGAAGGCCTCAAACAAGCTCCAGTAAGGTGAGAGCAGCCCACATATGAAACGAGAGCTAGAAGTGTAATGGCTGCCTTGTTTCAAGAGGGCTGAAAATTGAGGTAAACCCGATAAAGAGTGAAGCAATACCATTGTGTGAATGCCTTGAGGGTGCCCAAAGGGTTTGGGAAGATGCTCGGGAAGCTGGGGAGTGACGGGAGCTCGAAGGAGTCGGATATGGTTGCCGGGAAGGAGGCCTAATGCAAGTGGGGGATCGATGGGAAGATAAGAATGCCACGAACAAAGCTCAAGAGTCGGGAAGCTGAGCTCTGATACCAATTGAAAGGGAGAGAATGATCGAAGCTTGGACTCAAGAGCTATGGTGGAAGAGCAAGAGCAAGAAAGAGAGAGACAAGAAATGGAAAATCCAACAGTTACAATGTGTGACCGGGCCTTCCTTTATTCTAATTGTCACTAAAAGAATAAAGAATAAAGTGATGGTGACGGGCGCCCGCCACCTGCAGCGTGCAGTGGCGGTGACTGCTAGTGTAGTAATACACGGGCGGCTAGGAGGAGGTGCCTTTACCCCTAACAATACCCCTCCACAGTCTTGGGCACCTCCACGACTTTTTCTTCCCAAATTCATGTGCCTCCGTCCCCTACAGTGTTGGATTCTTCTCTTTTTCTGCACTCCACCAATCTCCAAGCCTTCTACCCATGCTTATCACCTCCTCCACCACTTTAAGGGATAGTACCCACTTTAGGGGATAATACTCAGCTTAATGTGGGTGGGTATCGGAAAGTAAATTTGAAGGGCATGCACCTATTTTCCCACTATTCCCACATTGCGAGTTCCACGTTCTAGTTGACAGGAAAGCATTCTCATTTTGTGGGACGGGATTGCTAGGGGTCGTGCCCTTAGCCTTCTTTGTGCTTATTCCAACATCTTCTTCCTCTTTTTCCTGACTTTTGCTTTTCTTTCCACAGTTGTATCCTTTGGCAGAACTTCATGCTGAGCTTTTGATCTTGGAGAGGGTGGTTGGGGAACTTGTTCTTTGTCTTGTTACCCCATCTCGAAGTCGTGCCCTACTTCAGGAAGTGGTATATGTTGTTTTTCTTCTCTAATTGACTCGTGTGGTCCCTGTTCCTCTGTATGCACCAACAATTCCCTCTCTTGAGCTATTAGTCCTACCCTTAGCAGGTACCCCCTTTGCTCGCATTGGCTTAGGCTGGTTTCTGCTTTGTGTGCTTGGACACACATGCCATGCCTTATGGCTCTGCGGGTAATCTCTAGTTTCTTCTTTAAGGTTTCAATGACCTCCTCCTCTTCTGGCTGCGTGACATCTAAAAGTGTGTTGAGAAAGGCACGTTGTTGGGCATTCATGCTTGTCTTTATGGCCTCTGTCTTGCTTTCTGCTAACACTCTATTGCCTTCAGCATGGGCTAGACGGCATGCCAACTCTTTCACTCTTCCCTCGCTCTTGGCTATCCATCCCTTTACTTTTTGCTTCATTTCCTCTAGGCTTTCCTTTTTCCTTTGTGCTAATTCCACCATCCTTGACTCCTGTTTCTTCCACCTTTGGATTGCTTATTCTTTCTACTTTTCCAAGTGCTCAATTTTCCTTTCTAGCCTTTCTTGTTCTTCCAACTCTGTTAACAAGCTATGCTCCATTTCCTTCATGTCTCTTCGATACTCTTCCTCTTTTTGAGCTTTTTCTACATCCTCTGCTTCAAGTTTGTCAGTTGCCTCTTCGATCCTTTTTAGTTGCTCTCTCAACTCTTCATGTTGCAAAAGGATGAGCTTGTACTCCCTTTGCAGGCCTATCAACTCTTGTCATTCTTCCTCAAGCCTTCCTTGCCAATTGTCTTCTTCCTTTTGCTTGGTCTTGAGCTCTTCCTTTAGCTCATAGATTTCTCTTTGGTACCCTGCTACTTGGCAAGTCCTTTCCCACTAGAAGGCTGCCAATGCTTCTCTTTCAGCCTCCAATTTTTGCCATAGATGGTGACACTGATGTAGATATAGACGTTGTCGAGGCCTCTATCTTCCGTTTCTTGGGATCTTGCCTTGATTCAGCATCTGCTACTGCTAGTCTCTTTGTTCTAGCCGTTGGAGCTCCTCCACTCGAATCCGAGGCTATTTCTTGCACTTTATTGACTAGATATTGCACACATGCCATGAGATTGCTTGCATCCACTGTGCTAGTGATGCCTTGGGTGGTTGTGGTGGTTACTGGTTGGGGCACGAGAGCAGGTGGGATTGGATACAACATGCCCTTGCATTTGCCTTCTGCCATCGATGGTGCTTCAATCTCTAGTACTTTGGCATTGGTGCTTGGGCCTTCTTCCCTTAGTGGATTCAAAGAGAGACTATAGAGCCTACATTGTTCGAAGAACGATCCAGGTGTTCTTTCTAGCTAGAGTGCATGCATAGATCGTCAACATATACTTCTAGTCTTGCCTAAGCATGTCCTTGAAGATAGTGCACATTAAACACTAAATGTTAGCATGCATGTTCATCAGCCCAAAGGGCATGATTATGTATGTGAACATATCCCACTCTATGGCAAACGTTGTCTTATGCCTATCATCGGGGTGTACTTGAACTTGGTTGTAACTTGAGAAGCTGTATAGGAAACTGCAGGCCTCTTTTCTTGCTACTCTCTCAAGCACGTGCTCCATGTAAGGAAATGGATAATTATCTCTCTTAGTCGTGGTGTTGAATTTCTTATAGTTCATTTTTCGTTCTTCTTCAAGACAATCACAATGGGTGATACCCAATCCATGTGGTTGATCTTGTAGATGAGTCCTGTCTTCAATAGCTTGTCGATCTCTTCCTTCACGACATGGGCATACTTTGGATTCATCAGGTAATGTTGTTTTTTAACTGGCATTGCATCATGAGTCATTGGGATATTATGTGTTACGACAACAGTCGAGCCTACTAACAAGAGCAAGGGCTTGTTGGAAGAGTTGATACAAGCACAGGTCGAACAACGAGAACCAGTGAGTGAGGCCATGCTTGAAACAAGAAGGTCAAGGGACAATGCCAAGGATGGGCTTTGGACTTACAAATATCATAGAAGACCCCAAAAGAAGCCCAAGCCTTATAGACGAAGGCATCAATGGAGGGTCAGCCCAACGCCGCGATGGATATCCAAAGCGTTGCTATGTGCTCAAGGGTATTACACAGGTAACCGATGGATTTGGGTACCAAAACCCCCTGCTAAACCACCTCTATCAAGTGAAGGCGAGATTGCATCAAAAGCAATGAAGCATAGGAGGAAATCTAAGAGAAACTCTAGGTCTCGAGGTAAGAAACCAAACATGAGTGTTCGAAAGAAAGAGCCTCAGCCTAGCATGCTTAATAAGCAAATGTCATATGTAACCATTGAGCGTGCACAAAAGCCATTAGTGCCCAAAAAGCCTTTGATTTCCCAAGAGGATAACATGCATCATAGGCACAACATTGCTCATGGCAAGGCTGATCGCTCAACAAAGCACATGGCACAATCATCTAATAGCCTCGAGCAAATCATTCAGCCAAGTCCACCTAAGAGTCCTAGATCTCCTACACCTTCTTTTCCTAAACGAACATAGGAAGCACGACAGTCGTCAGGTGTGGCTACTCAATTCCAACCTCTATCTCCATCGAAGCTTCCAAATGTCCAAGAGGTGGGACATGACGCCATCTGTAGCTCTCGACCCAAGGATATGCCTGAGCAAACTAATGTGACTAGATCAACTCATGCTCGATCTACATAGATGAGTGCTCAAAGGGAAACAAAAGACACGACCACTTCCGATCGCCCTAGGGACTTGACACCGCAATCCACCAAGGGTAGCCAGCCCACTAAACTAGCCGCTACTACTTCCAATCAGGGATCACAACAGTCACAGTCCTTGGCCGTGACAATGCCCCTTATGGAACGTGTCCTTAGTAGTTTACCTGTGGAGGAGGTGTCGCAACCAACTTGACAATTCCAGCACTTCCAAAGTGCCTAAAGCCTAGGCTGGAGGAGTTAAACACAAGGGAATTGGCTGAAGAGCTAGACTCTCCAAAGAGGGAGGCAGTTGTACCCTCACAACCTAGCGAGGCTATTCAGTAGGCCATGGCTATGTCCCATGAGGACACACTAGAGAAAAAAAATGCTGATGCCCCCAACCAAGCACATCAACGGTTGACCTACTCTAGGGTCCGGAGTCATCAAGAGATGCACCTTCACTAACCAAGAAAAAGAGGAGAAAACAACAAAAAGAACAGCAGTTGTAGGTGGTTGTGGACCCCAAGAACATTGAGACGAAGAGTGCTGGAGAGCTGAGGAATAAAGCATCGAGTCCATCCACCACTGAACCAATTGATGCCTCTCCTAATAGCGGTGAAACCTCAGACACATCTGTGTGCTCTGGAAAATCAAAGCAGTTGTTGCCATCAACGGCTGCTTGCAACACTCAATCCACCGACAACAGAACTCGCATTGACCAATTAAGAGTGGATACAACGTTGTCACAATAGGGTGACAAATTTATACCAGTCACATCCAAGGAGAACCATGACGCAATGACAAAGCCTTAGGAGAAACATGAAAACCCCAAGAGCTTAAGAAATCCTAGCATTGGCCAAACTTGCTCATCTAGGCATGAGCCCCTAGCTACACTAAAGCCCAAGCAAACTCCTAGAACCTTGCATGAGATAGCAATCGAGCAAGCCCTCATTGAACATAGAAGTGTCATAGAATGCTTAACTGAGTTGGATGCTAAGCTCAAAGTGTTCGCACGTGTCTATGTCCTGACAGACATGGGTGCATTCCCTAAAGAGAAGCTCGAAGAATACTTGCCATTCCCCTTGTCCTGGGAAGAGTAAGAACATCTTGACGGGCACTATAACAGGCTCTTGTATGAACGCATGAGACTCATCTCTGACAAGGAAGCCGACGAACTGTGCTTAACTGTCACATTCAATGATGTGCTCTGCCAACCAAATGTGTTAGAGATACAACAACTAAAGCGACTATCAGAGGGTCGAAGTCAATTTGAACAATGTTGGTGTGAAAACTGCATTGCAATGGCCGAACTAGGAGCCCAGATCATGACAGTCTCAGAGGAGCGATTGGCCAAATGGAGTTCTCAACGAGACCCATTCTATGTGGCACCAACTTCCCTTCTAGTGCTGACTGCCATTCGGGGTATGGACTTAGCTGAAACTAGCCAAGAGAGCTCTCTGTCTCATAAGGTTCTCACTAAGGAGGAGTTACATGTTGCCAGTAGACTCGGACAAGGTTCCATGCTACTCGATGTTGCAAAATATCTATCGGTATTGAGTAAGCTTCCACGAGTACTAGATGCATGTGCCACACTCCAATACAATCCGGAGTTCTGCAATTGGCTTTTATCCTCGTGATGTGACAAGGATTCGTAAATATATACATAAATAAACAATGAATTTTGTGACCCTATATAGACAATATCAACACACACAAGCAATGATAGCCAAGCGTAGGGAGAAGAGTTGGGTTCAAGAGGCTAAGCTCCTCAGGTCCTCCTCTCATCACATGTTTAGAAGTCGTGTGACCATTATCGCCTCCAGGTGGAGGGCATGCAACCCTCATCACCACCATAGGAAGCTCTGACCACCAACATCTCTGAGGGTGTGGACGGGGTACCGTCCCTTCCTATGCACCTTTCCCCTTATGACATGTCCTTCCGAGGATGAGCCCTGCCCCGCTCCCTGACAACCGGTCCACGCAACTTAGCATAAGCCAAGATTTGCTAATGGCTAGAGGCCAACCAAACATCATCACAAGGGCCATCCCTCTACTACAACCACTGCATGACTCACCTCTCCCCTCCTCGTTATATGCGCTTGATAAACCACTGTATAATCCCTTCCATGCGAATGGTTTTATCGTGTATCAAGGCCTAATCCTTGGTTCACATTTTGCAGGTCCCCCTATGTGGAAGACATGGAGCACCCAAGGCAGCTGGCTTGCAAAGACGCTCTCTGCCCCGTCAAAGGGAACATGTAGCACAAGCTCCTTCGCCGGTGCGCTACGTGCCTAGCCTCAAAAGGTATGCAAAGAAACAAGGTCCCAAGCGACACCGCTCCGGATGTAGGCCGAGAAATCCCCAGGCCAGGGGAGTAGAAGCTCAAAGAAGCACACAAGGTGTGGCAACATCGGATGTGTGGGCCCCAAACAAACATTCGAGCACCACGTGCTCGAAAGTAGAGAGGGCCGCTCGAGACAAGGAAGAATTCGATGCATTGTTCAAAAGCATTTTGGAAACGGTTGCAGCCAGAGACTACACCATTCAGGTCCTGGCCGACATCTTCCCTGCCCAACCTCACAGGAGCCCCTCACTAGCAGAGCCTCAGTCACCTAACCACCCGGACTCACCCTGCCTCATGCAAATTGAGTAGCCCCTATGATATATAAGCAACTTAACAAAGGCCATCCTGCCATAACTTTTTGTTTTTAAATGGTTAAAGGGGAGGCTCCCCACTTGTACACACTTCCCTTACCTATAGCTAATATATGCCACGTCTTTAATAAAGCACTGGAATAGGTATCACAATCAGCATCATAGGATTTTGAAAACGTTATATCTTGACATGATTGCATTTGTTCATTGTACTTGACGCATGCGACTTGCATATACTTTCATGAAGTGACAAGTGGATGCAGGATCACACAGGTCTTCGTGCAAACGTGTTCAATGCCCAAGTCACCACAAGACCACCAACCTCACAAAGAACCGCGACAAAGCCACGCTGTCGAACGCGAGAAATCACCCTTGTGAGTGCCCACATCGCACGAACAAAAGCATAGTCATAAGCTGCGTCAAACTCTACAGTGGGCTCACAATGGTTGTTACCTCAATTGTACCAACATCGCGTGTCGCAAAGAGGTTTGCAGTATCTCAAGTGCATCTCCCTATCTCAACAATTGCTTCTCTAACAATGAGGCTAGGGCACAATCATCACTGTAATATCCATTTCCTGAGCCTTCGAAGCTTAACATTTCCCAACCCATTGAAAGGCTGCTAGCCTCAACATATTGCAATGGTTGTACTCAGGCAAGTCAAAAAAAAAGAAAGAAAGAAAGAAAGAAAAAAAGCATAAGAAAAAGAAACAAAAAAGAAGACACAAAAAAGAAAAAAAGAAAAGAACGAAACGATTAGAAGCACCCACGATCACAACACAACAGAGAAGACTAGCACTACCCCTAGGGAGAGACCCCAAACTAATTAAACTATGTCTTATGCACAATAGAGAAGACTAGCACTACCCCTAGGGAGAGACCCCCTATGAGAGGTTTTCAATTGCAGGTATTGAAGACTCCAACGAAGGTGTCCTTCGCTCTTTATCGACACTCAACTCTGAATTCCTATCCCAAACTAATTAAACTAATTAAACTATGTCTTATGCACAATAGAGAAGACTAGCACTACCCCTAGGGAGAGACCCCCTATGAGAGGTTTTCAATTGCAGGTATTGAAGACTCCAACGAAGGTGTCCTTCGCTCTTTATCGACACTCAACTCTAAATTCCTATCCTTTATCATCCTGCAAGACCGCCGATAATCGTCATGTGCAGAATCCCCAACAAACTGCAACTTGTAATCCATCAATGCAATCCCCACAAAGAATAGCACCAGCCACCTAAACCACCAACGGGCCCCCAACGACCTTCCTCCCCACCACTACCAACATTCCTCCATGGCAACCACAGACATCCTTGCCACCCACGACTTCGGTGCATGCTCAAGCCTGCTACCTACGATAGTGAGTGCCATGGGACTGACACTCGTCTAGGAGGGGGGGTAATGTTAACCCTCAAACAAACGAAGGTAGAAAATTTGGAAAAGCTAAAGCAGAAGACAAAGTGAAACGAAAGACAAAGACGCAAGGAGAAAAGTCTTAAATAAGGGAGAAAGGCGCGCAAGGAAAAGCGCAAGTCAATACTTTTATAAAAGAGCGCAAGCGCATCATGGTTTAATTCAAGGAGCGCCGGGCGTGCAATTTGTAAATGTAGACGGGCGGTGGAAAGGAAGCTAGGAAGATAGAAGGATAATGGAAAAAGGGCCTAGGCCACGGTCGGCCATGTAAAAAAGGGGATAAGGGGATGATTGCCCAAAAGGAATTTAGGGTTTTGTATATAAAGTTGAAAAGTGAATGAGAAGCTCATTCTTGTGTGTGGCCAAAAGTGGCTCTCCTCTTCTTCTCCTTCTTCTTCTTGCTTGCTTGAGCTTGTGCTTGAGAGAGGGAGGGTGAGAGTGTGAGGGAGTGAGTGTGTGAGGGTGAGGGACTGGGGAGGAGAAGCTCTCCATCTTCTCCTCTCTTTTTCTCTTCTCTTCTCTTCTTTTGCCTTGCTCACAGCAATGGAGCTTGGAGCGTGGAGCTTGAGGATGGAGCTTGCTTGAAGCTTGCACTTGGATCATGGAGCTACCGGAGTGCGTGAGAGAGGAGGTAACCTATTTAATGTGTTTTCTAGGATTGAAGAGATATTTCAAGTAATTAACCTTGTATTCTTTTCCAAATGTATACTATAAAATGCCAGATAGGTGTGCTTTTAAGCTCCGACCCAAATGTTTTTTGTAATGAATCTCTTATCATTTTCGGATGTGAATGCACTTCTCAGGTAAGTTACTCATGAATATATATGTGCATCACGTGGGTTCAAAATAAGTATTTTTAAACTACCATTTTTATACATTTTTAACATATAGAAGGGTGAAATATAAAGGGGTTATTTAGAAATTGAATATAAAAGGGTTATGTATTATTTAGGAAAAATTCACAGATAATGATATTTATAAATAGGCCTTGAATTCACGTGATGTAGAGGATATACATGTAGTGACTTCCCCGAGATGCACTTGCATAGATTACAATTGATGGCTACAAAAATGGTAAGGCTTGTGTTTTATAATTTTGATTTGTATTTATTTGAACAATGCAATAAATATTTATTAAATGACTCTAAGGTTTGGTCTAATCACCAAGCTGATCATGTCAAAAACACTTTAAGTGTGGTGTTAAGGAAGAAAGAAGAATAAAGGATATATGATCTTGACTCTTTTTATGTTGTTATTAAAAAAAAGGATTTTGTTGGTTGTTATATATATTTTAAATATTATTAAGTATAAAAAATGCCATGGTTCTTTTGATCATCCGTAAGAAAAACATCCAACTAGATTTATGATTGTATCACATATGGTTATCATTCTACAGGATCTGGAATGTTGCCAACTAGTATGTCATTTCTTTTATCTTCAAAGGAATAGGTAATATTTTTCATAAGGTGGATGCTTTGATTTTGCAAATAAGCAATTTTAGCCAACAAAAAATAAAATAGAATATAATTATTTGTTCTATCAACAAACACATGAATGTAAAAAGGTTGCCTCATCTCAATCAATAGATATAGCTTTCAAATAATATGCTTACCAACTCCTTAATTGAATAGAATTGACCATGTTTTTGTAGCATGCCCTTTCTAGCTTTTTTGCACGTATTCTTATGTTCAAACTACTTTAGCTCTTGGAAAAAAATTTATGTTTACGAAGTTTAACCCAAGAAATCGTCTTGTAAAAGAGTCCCATATAAAATGTAAAGCAAATCATTTTGTGCTACATAGAATTTGACAGCATAAACCTCAATACCATAGGCAACTGAAACCTACTAGATCGACCCACTATGATAATCCCATAGACCCATAAAGAAGATATAGCAAATGAATACAATAAACCTACATTTAAATCTAATCATACTATACCATAATCAAAAGGTATAACTACCCAAGCTATCAAACTCAAATAGGGGTCGAGATATCAAATGTTGCCCTCCAAACTATAGATGACAATATTTTGTCATACAACTTTACCTTGGAACAATTGGGTGGCTAGAGATATTATCATTTTTTTTTCAAAAGTGCAATTACCTTAATGCATACATATTAGATGCCTACCAATTAAGCCATATTAATATAGTTTAAAAGATGGATTTAATGTTGAATGGGAGTTTGACAACAAAAATATATTATGTAACAATGGATTCATAAATTATGTAACAATATATATTATGTAACAATGGATTCATAAATTATTCTCTCATCCTCTCTTTGAAGCCTTTATGATTGAATTCTGTGAGGAAAGCCTACTTCAAATCATCTCCTGTGCCAAAAATGCCTATTGTTTGTCTTTCATAGCATTGAAATGTCACACCCTTAAAAGGGGGGGGGGGGGGGGGGGAATCATCAACCAATGCTTTGGGCATATGGCATTGTTGGCCACACACACAACCATAAATTCCACTAAATGAATATTGGGGTCTTCATTGTACTCTCCCTTAAAAATTGGTAATGAAACTATATTCATTGGCCAGTCGTTAGCATTCCTGCGACACATCTGGATAGGAAAATGATTTGGTTGTGCCATTAGGAATTCTTTAAAGAGTGCCCCAAGGGCATCATAGTATTTTTCTCCTCCTTGTTACATTATCTACTCTAGCCTTCAACTTCTATCTTCTCACATACCTCTTGAGACATTGCAATGCTTCTCTTTATTGACTCATTCATTAGCGATTTTGGTCCACCTAGCTTTTCAATGCTCCAACAAAAGGAAGCATAGGGTTTTTGCATATGTTAGTATATAGAAGACTCTCTTACTAACATTTCCTTCCAGTTTGTCTTTCTTAGAGTCTTTGAATTTAGCCTTCGTGCTAGGGAGAAAAATGGTATTGAAGCTGTCAAATGTTACCCATCTCAAAATAGCCATTGTGCCATCATTCTGATAATATCAATTTCTGAGGTTTCCACTGTATAGATAATGAAAAGACATAACCCACTGACTTCCAATGGTTGTCAATTGTACAAACAAAAGGTTTTTAGTGCACCATGTATCCTTGTGTCCTATTGTTGTGCCTTCACGAATAGATTCCAACTCTTTTCCGTCTTGTTCTTGTGAACTTCCATTGACTAGGACTCTTAAAGCTTCTACATGATTTCCCACTTGCCTTTGTTTAGAAAATCCTTAATGAAGGGTGAGTTTCCCATTACTAACCATTCTCTTTGCTTCTATGCTTTCAATTTTGCTCTAGACAATTGGCTACAATGGTGCACATTTCTATGGCTTTAGAAGATAGTGGAAACAATCCATCTTATAAGGCTTGCAGTCAAATAACATTATCTTTTCTCCATTGGATAATGAATTTCTTGTAGAAAGTGACCTTGGCAATGAATTTCTTAAATTTCTTTGGGTTAGAAGAAATTTTACAATTCTTCATTGATTTCTTCTCCTTTGAGGCGTGTCATTTTCTCCATTTTTAGCTTTGAGTGCCTGTTGATGGCAATTTTTCCTAGTTGTGCACCAAAACATGGAGCTCTTGAGAGAATACCAAGAACACTGGGAAAGAACTACAAGAAAGTCTACCTTGTCTCACCAATAAGCATGTATTTCATATTCTTATGAAGCCACATAAGGAAAAAGAACACCAAGATAAATATCTTTATGGAGCATCATAAATTGTATATCCCACAATAGCAAACTCAATGAAATGCATCATATTATTCATAACAAGGAACCACAATGAAGAAAAAGTCATATAAACCACTTTATGAATGGAATCAATCACATATTATTCATGTTATAACCTCCACAAAAATTCCATATCCTTCTCTTGTAATCTTGCTATATCTCTCTCATATACAATGTTTTGCCAAATATTTTGCTCTCTCTCTCACTCTATATGTGTCTCTCTTACATTGGCATACTATGCTACAATGGAATACAATAGAATACCACTCCATAATCATCATTTTGTTGTGAAGGTACCCTCTAAGAGGTATGGTTGATTCGAATAGGCACTAGAGCCACTACAATGACTCTTCAAAGAGTGAACTACTACATTGTCACTCCTAGTGTTGAGCTTCAATCTTCAACTACTACTATCTTCACTCAAACTAGAAAATTGAGCTTGTATTATCCTCTTTTCAAAGTATAAAAACATCCCCAAGGTAAGAAACCATCATAAAAAACATATACATACACAAGTAAAAGGTCACAAATAGAAGCTCAATAGAAAGTACAGAAGATCAACAAAACTTAATAAAACCCATATAGTCCAAACAAACCCATACTAACCAATCAAACTACATCCAAAAGATATTCAATGATATTTCAACCCATTCATTCGCAATTATAACACCTCAAGTAAAACAAAAACAAAACCTTATAGAGGTAAAGAAAACATGTTAGAACCAAAATAGGCATTCAATAAATCACATCAACTCATAACAAACTGAGAAAAAACCTTAAACTACCAAAAGATATTCAATCCAAACTAGTACTTCCTAAATCACTCTCAAAAGAATAAAACCCATAAAATCATGCAAAAACAAGCAAAGAGCTCCCAAAGAACAATAAAAAGCAACTAGAAATCCAATCAAATTAGCACTCAACACACCCCATATCAAATATCTTGGAGCCAATATGTTAGATTTGAGGACATTAGTATCTTTCAACCTGAAATCTTTCATATCTAGACCTAGAGAAGAATAAAGGGCTAGCTATGGAGCTACTCTATGAAGCATCCCAAGGTTCCCCGCCTTTAAGCATAAGCAAACAAGGTAATATCAATTGTCATTGGGTTCAAGATGCATGAAGGTTGGTGTTAACCCCAGTACAAGACAGAGAAAAGCAAAAGAAAATTCAAGAAAATAAATGTGGAGTAAAGAAAAAAAGGCGGCTTGACAGAAGGATAAGAGGAGAAAAGGCCAAAAGCACAAGGGCAACCTTAAAAGTTGAGGCAAATACAAAGGCACATTTTAAAATGTAAAGGCACCCCTAAATTTTTGCAAAAGAGCATAAGGCTCCCTCTTGTGCAAATTATAAAGAGTAGATGAGCATAGGTGAAGGCATAGTGTAAATAGAAGGGAATGGGAAAATCAAACCTTAGCAAGATGGCTAGTCATGTAAGAAAAAGGGATGGGCGCGGATTTGGGCATGTATAAAAGTTAAAAAGTGAATAGAGAAGCTCATTCTTGGTGTATGGAAAAAGTGGATTTCTTCTTCTTCTTGCTTGCTTATGCTTGCCCTTGAGAGAGGAAGTATGAGAGTGTGAGGGAGTGTGTGTGTGAGGGTGAGGGACCATGGTGGAGAAGCTCTCCATCTTCTCCTCTCTTCTTCTCTTCTCTTCTTCTTCTCTTATCTTCTTTTCTCTTGTCTCGCATGCGCAGCTATGGAGCATGGAGCTTGAAGGTGGAGGATTAAGGCTGCTTGAGCTTGCAACTTGGATTGTGGAGCTACCAGTGTGCTTGAGAGAGGAGGGTACTCAATCGGTCATAAAGATAAGCTCACTACACTCGTAGGCTTGAGAGTGCGTAGTACAGCTATGTGAGAGGTAGCCATTTTAGGATTCGGCTTGAAACACTTGAGCCATAAGTGCTCCGTGGGTCTTGGTAGTCGAGCGAAAGCTCTCACATTTTGATTCCGTTTGCTGAGACCAACGGATTTGAGCCTTGAGTGCTTGTGCACTTCGAATAGAGCATTGGAGGATTCTCCCCAAACCAATGCTTGAGGCAAACATGTAGGAAGAAAGGGCGCAAGTAAGTGTTTTGGATTTTTGAAGTTTGGATAAGTTGGTTGGATTAGCATTAGAATTTGCTTGTGATTTGTAGGTATTTGTAGACATTTAGGTAAGGAAAAATAGGGGAAGGGAAAGAAAACCACTATAGGGTTTTGTGCAACAACAGGCCTAAATCAAAGGAAAACAGGGTTGAAATCTACCAAAGAAGAGGAAAAGGCATCCAAGGAGTGTTGGAGAGGGTGTCTAAAACCCGAAGAAAGGGTGAAGAGAGCTCATTTTCACTTTCAGGGCTCAAAGAGAGAGAGAGAGGGTTGGAGCTCCAAGGCAAAGACAAGAGCACACTAATTCGAGCGTTTTTGACTACTCTAAGTACACACAAACCTTCCTTAGCACTTAGTCATTGATTTTGAAATCCCACAGTACTTAGCATTAACCACAGAGGTCGAACGAATCAAAAACTTTCCTCATGGGTTGTTTGCGCCATGGAAAAATCAGACACACATCATGGAGTTTGATTTCCAGAATCAAACCAAATAGTCCAATTTGGCCACTCAAACACCTGCAGTCCTAGTCCAATCGCACATCGTTAGCTAGTCCAAGTCAAAGTGAGACTGACATGGACAGCTAAACTCGAACTGTCTGATTTGGACAATCGAATCGGATATCAAACTCGGACTTGGATCCGTCCGATTTTCTCACTTGGAATCGGACAGTTTGATTTTGGGAATCAGACATCCGATAATTGGACACACTGACCAAAGCTTGGAAAGTGACTAGTCTAGCACATCCCAAGCTAGGTAGATCTCAACTCAAAGCAAGGCAAAACCCCTATAGGTATGCAGACACATCGGATGGCTCATACAGCCTCCAAGCTACAAAGATCATGACTCAGTCGCCTAGGAAGCAACCTTGAACAAAGCCTCTCAGACCACCCATCCAAAATGTCTTAAAGGGCCCAACCAAACCTGTTAGAGTGACCACCACCTGAGGGAGTGGACTAGAAAAGTGTGTTGCATCACATTGTTTTTGTCACAGTCACACACTGTATGAATAATCACTTGAAGTGCACTAAGAAAGAAGAAAGCCTAATTTTGCACTGCGCATGAAAAGAAGCACCCCATGAACCCTTGAATGCACTTAAATTTGAGGACTAATTGACTAACAAGGAACTCACATGCAAGATAAGTGACATGAATGAACCCACTAATAGAAGAAGACCCTCAAATTTCAAATGTGTGGTCAAGGCTACCAAGTATCAAAAGCAAGCCTCTTGGAGAGTGAGGAGATCGGACACAATCACAGACTCAACCTTACTTGAGTTGATTAGTTTGATCGATAACCTAGTGGACCAAGAGACCACCAACCAGATGTCAAGAACAAGCTCCAATCATGAAAATGACTAGCTCGACTTGGGAGAGTTTCCAGTCGATATCAAGCAGACGATCAATTGTTGATACGATTTACAAACCAAGATGGAGCATCATGGTAGGCTGGTTGAGGATATCATACTTGACCTTGAGGGAAGAGCAGAGATTGGCCAAGAACAACAAGCTCAAAGGTTGAGGTAGGAGAAATAAAAATGCAAGAGGTCTAGCGAGTTTTAGCACTTGCAAATAGAAATAGGATAGGGCCCAATGCAGAGCGAGAAAGAGCACTAGAAGCCGATCTCACATTGAGCGAGCTTCTCACAAAGAGACTTGTAGACAACATGGCTGCAGATTAGAGCAAGGCGGCCCTAGCAATTTCATTGCTAGCGGGACTAGGAATCACTCCAAATTCGAGGAGCCAACCGAAGATACCCATAGTTTCCAAGTAACTCGGCAAGTACTAGCCCAACAACAACCCATATGGCTTTGTAGAGCAGTTCGAGCAAATGTGCAAGAGGCAAATGGCCTAAACAAATCCTGCTCAACATGCACAAGATTTCAATATTTTTCTCAAAGATAAAAAATGGATGTGGTACACCAATCTCGATGATGCCGAACACAACAACTTCAATACTCTTAAGAGCCTCTTCATCAAGAGATTCTCTAAGGTGGGGTACTCAAATAACCTCACGGTTTGACTAAATGTTAATCAAAAGGACAAGGACGACATTAGAGATTACACTACCCACATGTGGAGTCTCTTTAAGAGAATCCTAGCCCCACAGAGAACAAGCTAGTGAGCAAGCGGTCTCCACCATATTCATAAGTAGAATTAGGAGTAAAGAGCTCTATAAGACCCTAGTAGGCACTAGAACCTGCAAAGGGACATGCTAGCTAGGGTCTTTGAAGAAGCCATATGCGTAGACAACCTACTCAAGGAGAGAAGCTCGAGAGCCACAAGTCAAGATAGTGCAGCCTCCTCTAGAGCCTCAGAGAGTGCTACCGCCACTAGCGAGAGATCTACTCAGAGTAACCAAGAGAAAGGGAGGAGTGTTGACCAGAGCCAAGAATTGGCGAACATAAAGGTAGAGCTGGCCAAGATCTAGGAAATGATTAGAAGACCTGCGCGACCTTACATGAAATGTGTCTACTATGAAGGGAACCACCTCTCGACCGAGTACACGGATCCTAGATCCAAACCTTGTGCCAATTGTGGTAGGTTTAGTCACAATGCTATGCATTGCTTATTACCGAGGTGATTACCATATCCATAGCTTTACAACCAACCATACTAATTGGGGGATAGACTAGTGCAATTGAAAAGGGGAGCTCCATTAGCTCTCCTAGCGCCTAATGATGCCAAGCTAGCTATCCCTAGAATGGACATCAACCCTACAGGTATACCTAGACTACATGGACCCTTCATGACCCATCCATTGACAAGTGACGCTCCAATACATTATGTGGAGGAGTCGAATGAGGACGAGACATATGTAAACCCTTATGTCTCATATGACAATGAGGGAAATCCCATCTTAATGGACTTTAGACCTGACTTTAGACCAGTACTACTGATGATGGCATTAGGCTAAGGAAGGGGTAGCGGCCTAGGAGAGCAAAACCAAGATCCAATCTCATGCTAGACTTGTGGCCACCCAGGGCATATCTCATCTTGTTTCCTCGAACAAGAACAAGCTAACTGAGAAAAGGCCTATTTGAGATGCCCCAAGTGTGGAATCACTCACTTATACACTGACTGTCCCAGACAAAAACAATCTACTAGCTCACTCATTGTACCTTTTGTACCCTTGGGGCTGTTTGGAGTCGAAACACTTGATACTGAGGCCACTCCCATCTTGCTAAATATCATGACTATAGCACAAATGAAGCAGACCAGTATTTCACTACCAGGACCTAGCAACCTAGATGTAGCCTCAATAGGAAAGAAGACTTGCCAAAGGAAGAAAAAGAGGGATTACACCAAAGTGACACTAAAAATGGATAGTGCAACCACACTAACAAGAGGGAAGCAAGTGGTGGATGCAGAGAGGCCGAGACTTTAGCACCTAAAACAACAGAGAAGGGGAGTGCCAAGGTGGGGAATATCTTGATCCAAAAAGTCTCAATTGGAAATAGCTGACAAGGTTAAGGAGTGGGTAAGGGAAGCCTAAGAGCATCTAAAGCCAATCCCATCATAGAAGACGAGATCAATAAGTTCTCCAGTGTAAGCACACATGTCTCACCAACATGCATAAACTCGAGAGATGCATGTGCATCTCACACAGAACTACAAAGAAAAGGCTTAGACGCCATTGGTAGGCAAGATGCTTAGGACCAGTGGCAAAAGAGGGTAGGGCGACAAAAGGCAAGTGACTAATGGCCTACTTATGACATTGCTATCAGTTCCTATGATGTTGCCAATGGGGGATCTGCTTCAGCAAAGCCCTTCATTATGGCAACAATTGAAGCAATGGGTAGAGGGATCTAACGAGTCAAGAGTAGCCAACTTGCATGAGAATGATGCAGCCACGCAGATACGCAGCTTCACATTGAACTCAGTGCATAAGTCCTTGCACGTGAATGCTTTCTAAGAGGGCATGGAGATGCATGCAGTCATGCTAGTGGCAACACTAGGAGATGCCACAAGAAAGGGGATTGTAGACATAGGAATGGGAGTCAATGTACTTAGCCATGCAGTTCTGCAGGTTTGGGGTAACTCGTTGGTGGAGACCACAAGGTTTAATGTCACCCTAGCTAATGGCATGAAAGTTAAGCCACTCAAAGTGTTGAAGGACTAGCCCTTGAAGATAGCAAGTGTCCAGTTCTTGGTGAACTTTTGGGGTAATAGCCTTGTGGGAGCTTTCGCTCAACCGCCAAGACCCTTAGACCGCTTATTGTTCAAGTGTTCCAAGCCGAGCACTAATGGATACCTCTCACTCTAGGTAGACAAATATCGTGAGAAAGTGCATAAGTGCAAATTTTTTTATATCAATCATTTTTGAAAATAAGAGCCCTTACAATATCCTTTATATTGCACTTTGTAGCACATGGCATTGTTGATTTTGTGCATATTTTTCTCTATATGGGTAACTTTTGCCTCAAGTATGGTTAATGGACATGGCTCCAAACAATGACATATTTTGTATGTTAGCTCTTGAGGACAAGTTGAACATAATCAGCTATCTGCAATGGTATTATGTGACGCATCATGTATTGATTGCAAAGGGGCTTCGAAACATTGTATATGGGATTGAAAGATGTCATGGTGGTGTTTCAACAAGCTACAAGTATAGTAGAAGCAACAAAAACAGGCGATGTTCCCTCCCATGCAAATTGACTATCATTACAACTTGTGTTAAGTCTATTATTCATCAAGACTAAGGCCTAGGTGGATGTAAAAATAGCCATGACCAGATATAAGGACCACAAAAGGGGTAGGATGCCCAAGGGGAATACTAACCCTAAATCTTATGTTCTTAAAGGATGAGAAAGAATAGAACAAGCTATACATGTATGTGCAAACTTTATGTACTTGCTTTCTTACTTCCCACTGTGAGAGTGTAAGAGTGAAGGAGAGAGAATATTCTTGCTTAGTAGTGGAAATTCTCCATGCCTTGTGTATTCCATATTGACAATGGCCCATAATTATCAACAAAGTAAATTTTGCACCTTAACAAAATGTGTTCATAAGGAAAAAAACTTGTTAGGACCACAAAAAATGTTATTGTGAGATTAAATGGTAAAAAACTATTCTTACTAAGCAAAATGTGGTATCTCTTTTTGACCAAGATTTGCATAGTTCTTTCCAACATTTTCATATTGTATTTGGTTGGACATTATCAAAGTTGGAGAGAAATCTTTTGGCCTTTGCCCCTCCCATTGATATAGCAATCAATATATCACTTGATTTTTCATATTTCTATGTATTCTTTTGAAGTTATACATGTCCCTCATGGAAACCCATTCTTGAAAGGAGTTCTTCACATTTATTAATACAAGTATCTGATAGTGATGTAGGCTTCATAGAGTAACATAATCTAAATGCAAACTTAAGAGTTTATCAAGAATGTGAATCTCTACATGCAATGTACAAATACGTACTCTTTCCAATGAAATTGAAAGGTGGTTTGTGTTTTCCTTCCTAAACTACTCAAGGTCATCACTCGACTATTCACTTTGTCCCTTGATGGGGCAACTCTTAGGCTTTTTGTGTTAGACCAAACCAAGGAGCTCATTCCATCCATAAATACAAGGTTGGATATATCATATTATTACTGCACCCTTAGGGAGGTTTGTCATATATATATATATATATATATGTATGTATGTATGTATCACATGGGTTCAACATAAGGGATTTTAAAAATACAATTTTTACACATTTTTTACATACAAAAGGGTCCCATATAAAGGGGTTACTTACAAATTGAATAGAAAAGGATTATGTTTTATTAAGGGAAAATTCATAGATAAGGATATTTATAAACAGGCCTTGAATGCATGTGATATAGAGGGTATATGTATAGTGAATTACCCATGACTTCACCTAAGATCTCAAGCATGCAATTTAGGGCTTTAAAGGCAATGCTTAAATTCCATTCTACCATGAATGATCCAATGTCTTCTAGCTCAAGTAGCTCTCCTTGGTCTTGTGATTATATAATGCTTGGGATGTCTCTATAATCAAAAAGCCATTTTAGGGTCTCATGGCTCTCATTAGGCACTTGCGTTGCACCTATCAACCATAAATCATTCTTAGACTGAATGCTTGTAGCCTTGCTTTGTGAAGACAAATCCCTTGTATATTATAGAGCCCTATTCAAGAGTACAATAATTACACGCTCCATTCTTTTGTGTTTTAATAGTTGTTCCTTATCTACTTTCAATACAAAGATGTGTCTCCCCTCTATATTCTCTAGGGTCATATTATAAGCATGTAGCACTGTAACTTGCACCCTTCTAACATCTACCTAGATATTTTTGAATTAATTTAGAAAACCAACAAAATCTTTTTTCTTTCCCTTTGTAAAAGTCATTGAGTGTTTCATGTGCTTGTAGTCACCTAGAAGCTTCATGATTGTCAAGTTTTGCTTTTGCCTCTCTTTTGCAAGCATGTATGGTCTAGGAAGAACAAAAGCACTTTGATGATATTGACAAACATTCTTCACCACTACCTTGCTAATTGATTTGTAACCTTCCCTATTAATTGAAGCATTGTCACATGCTTCTAAAACTTCTTGTGATTCAACTATGTTTTGAAAATCTTCACTTAACTTGTTCCACACATCCTTGCACAGAGAGCTTGAAGCTGGATCCCAGAGAAAATTGGTAATGTCCTCTCTATTTTGACATACTATTCACCTTTTGAAATACAAATTTTGAAAGTTAACACATTATATTTTTACTCTTACTATAGATGATACAAATAATGATTAAGTTTACCATATTAGTTAAAGAACCCTATCAAAGTAAAAATAATTATTTGATAAATACATCAAGAAAACCATTGAAAACACTGATTATTTTCTCATTTTGCTAATGAAAAAGAAATGTGACATGATACATCTTTGTATCGTTGATAGAGCTACAATTAAGGTAATTATTAAACTTATTTTTAAATGTAAAAGAGTTATTTGACTAACTTGATGGTGCAAAGTATTTTACAAAGACTAACCTTAGGCAAAGGTTTTCATCAGGTTAGAATTAGAGCTTAGGATATTTTCAAAACCACATTTCAAACAAGTTATGAATACTATGAGTTTTCAGTTCTGCCTTTTGGTTTGATTAACATTCGACTGCTTTCATCATTCTTTTAAAACCTTATTTAGGTTAGTCTATATTGGTTTTTTACTATAATCTTATTTTTGAAAAAATATGAAAAGAACACTTTATTTGTTTGCTCATGCTTTGTATGCTTTGTATGAAAAGAGAGAGAGAGAGAGAGTTTAGAAAATAATATGAAAATACTTTTCATTGTCATTTTTACATTTATTAATTTTATTTTTCCCCTTACATCTCAAAATTCCTAAAATATCGACACATCCCGAAGCCTTTAAACACTTAACCATAATAAGCAAGGTATATTAATGAGTGATGTATTTGTAATGTAATTAAAGCTTATTTGATGAAGTTTTCATTGAAAAAACACATAATGTTTTTATTATTAAAAAGTTAGCACATTTTATTTTAAAGGAAAGTACATAAACAATGATAGTAGAATGAAAGAATGCAATGATATACGAGTCAATTAAAAGCAAAAACATTCACAAGAACCATCAAGAGAAAGAAAAATGGCAAAGAATAAGTATAGCATATAAAGCAAAGAGAAAAGCCAATATAATAGCAGAGAATAAGGATACCAAAAGAATCAATAGCAAAAATCATAAGCAACTAGAATGACAAGGATGGAGGATAATAGAAAATATAAAGTTGTTCCAAAGTGCCGCTAAAGTTACTCTACTATTATCTCATACGTAATAAATTTACTCCTAAACAATAGTGACAAATGGGAGATAAAGGAAGTTACCTTAAGTTGTGTGAAGGTATATAATTGAGAATGCTCAAATGTGTAAGGTGCCCGCCCATCAGATGTCCAGACACCCTTTTAGCGGTCTATCGAGAAACAAATCTAAGTGTCGCTGCCTGGCACTCCCATGGAATGTTCCGAGTTTTGTCGCCTAGGGTTTCCCAAATCTGCCTTGCAATGGAACGTTCATGGCCGAATCCACTAGGATCGACTTGAAATTTGGGCTCCTAGTGGCCAAGGTCTCCTAACAACATTCTAGCGTTGGATTCTGGACATCCTACTTTACACAGAGATACCCAAGCCAAAGCAGACCCATGCCGCACTTGATTCAAAGAGAATGGGAAACGAGAGGGATGCACTGCTCAACCTCTCTGCCCGTAGGGCATAGTCCCATTCCGGTCCCCTAAAATGGCATGAATCAGGTTCTAACCTAACAATGCCTAAAGGTTGAACAACGGTAAAATCCCGCAGTAGCTTTAGTTTTCTAATTAGGTCCTACCACATTTATGTATGACATTTAAAGTCAGCTTCATTAATTAAGCCTTTTAGGGAATAGGGTTCGTTCGCATAACTTATGGCACAGACATGAAAATATAGCAAAGCAATCTATTGACAAACAAGTTCAAACAAGTTCCTTAACTTATCTTCAAGTTAATCTTTGTCTCCCACCCATATAAGAGAAATTATGTATCCCTTCTGTCCAACATAAGTATCCCTTCTGCCTTGCAAAAGTAACTGGTCCAAATCACATGGCACCACAAATTCAATCCTTTATCTAGAATAGGATCTCCCAACAAGCCTAGACGTTGGGGGCCACGGAGGTCTTCAACTCCATTCTAGACCTAGCAAGGGGTGTCCAGAGCTCCACTTGACCCGCAAGCTATCTAGGAGCGAAACATCATTCCCATGGTTGGCCTTGTCACCACTCAACCTTTAGCCCATGAATCGAGCAGTGCCCTCTCGAGTTAATCCACTGTGTGACCATGGAGGTGATCCACCCATGCAACATATCCTTCCTTAATTAAATCCTTTAGAAATCCAGCACAACAAGGCATCCAACCCTAATATCATTTTCTAGTAAAACATTCCTTTATCCCCATGGCAACTTGTCATCACATACCCTTGCCATGCATTTTGCATAAATCACAAGCACTTGGAACAATCATCCAAACAAAAAACTGACAACCAGTTTTGAATGTAAAATCATTTAGGATGTTATTTGATCAACCAACAAAAAAACCAATTGTATACTTCACAAATAATGCAAGAATAGTTGCGATAATATTTCCATCGCATATTTGCTATTTCCCTTGGGATCAAAGATAGATTCTATGTAAAATTTTCTTAAATCTTGTATGCACAATTTTTAATGTCATGATTATGCCATCGATAACCCCTAATCAATTCTCCCTTGTAATTGCTCTATCAATGACTAAGTCATATGCAACTAGGTGCAATTAACTTTCCTTAATACATGCACTTTGCAAGCTCAATCTTTTGAATACGTGAGATAAAATTTATCCCTTCCGATGACCTATACTCGTGCATCATAGTATGGGGCCTAACGTATCTCATACGAGAATCAAAACAAGCATCTATTAATTTGGAAATACATTACTTACAACCGGAACCATAGTTGGATTGACAGTGATGCCTTTGTCTGAAGCTTTGTTGTTGGTTATGGGATTGCCATCCGCACATGACATTCTTCGCTTGGGGGCCATTGTCCCGCAAGTAGACTCAGGAGATTAAGAAGGTGGAATAGATTTGAGATGGGAGAGTGTAGGAGAAGATGGCTAAGTTGAAGATCGAGATAGAGGGAATTGTGCAGCCTCTCGGGGTAACTTCTCTCTCTCTCTCTCTCTCTCTCTCTCTCTCTCTCTCTCTCTCTCTCTCTCTCTCTCTCTCTCTCAAGGTCTCTCTCTCACAATCTCTTCGAGGGGTATCCTTCTCTCTACCTCTCTCTCGCAGCCTCTCGAGGTTTCCTTATGCCCCTTGTGCCTCCCCATGCCTCATATTTATAGTGAATTAGAGAAGAGGCTTGTGGCTGAGAAGAGGAGCTCTTTGTGGAGGGGGATCTTGGAAAAATTAGTGATCTGATGCTCAGATAATAAATTTGATGGTTCCATTGGCTCCGAAAGGGGGGTAAAACTCCAAGACACTTAATTAGAAAGTTCTTAGTTCACTCCTTATTCTTTTCTCTGTTCGAAGTGTTGTTTTCTGTCTGTAAACTGCGATCGCGGTGCACGCGATTTCACAAATCCCTCTCTTTATTTTTTCTTTATTTTTTTGATAAAATCTCCAAAAATAACTAAAACATCACTTGTATTTTCTTTTAAATGGCATCTAGTTCTAAAAATCTCCATATCTTTTTTAGGATAATATCTAAAATATACTAGTTTTGCCCAAAATCTAATATTTTTGAACTATCCAAACTATACACATTAATACTAGTGATTAATATAGCTCATAAGTCTCGTTCACGTTGTAACTTACGTGAAGGGTGGCTACAGTCATTGTTAATCGGAGAAAAATATCAGATTTACGACTCTTGATTTTTTCAACATATATTTTTAAATAAATAAAAATCCTTAAGTATTAACATTAGTTAGTTTTTTTTCTTTAGTTAGTAATCTTACTAACTTATTAATTGACTAACTAACCAACTAACTTTTATTGTGTGGAAATATTACAAAATGTCTCCCTACTAAGCTATCCTTTCACATTGTGACAATCCTTACTGTTGCCCATATTCTTATCAGCCATTCCATTATACATGACCAATAGATGCCTTAAAATAAGTTCTATTATAATGGCCTAATCCCACATAAAAGCATGAAAGTATGGAAACACTTTGTAAGATTGTGGAAAATGGATTTACATAGATGGTTTTGGATAAGATTATAAAAGATATGTTTTCACTTATTTGTGTTGTGCCCATTGCAAAACCAAACTCTCTTTCTCTTGCTCATGGTTTTTAGTGAGTGATGAAAGAGTAGCTTCATAGCTACGCTACCTAAAACATGCAAAGGCATGGGTACAAGCACACATAAAACCAGTGCCCATTCTGGCATGGTACAAGGCACCATTGATTGCACTTGCCCACCTCATGTGAAAGATAGGTAGTTCTTCAAGCTAACTTAATAATGTTTTTCCTAATGCATTTTTTTCCAATGTAATAATGTCATCCTTAATTACAAGTGCAGGATGAGTATGATATGGTGATGTGGCCACTCGAATAGAAATGGATATAACTCTTTGACTCTGAGTTTAGAAACTAAGTGGGGTGAGACATACTATAGTGTTAATGAAAATCTCATCAAGAAAACTCAATGCTTCCTTAGAGTTGCAGACCCTAGCCTCAGAGAGAAGTGGTATCAATAAGTTGCTACCTCTTTGTACTTGCCATTGATATATACTCAAAGTACATTGGTCTAGAATAACAATGTTTTTGTCAATGCAGAACGGTCGCATGCTTGGAGTAGGGCTCCAAGACAAGGGGTGTATTGACCGAGGAGAGAGTATACACAGTGCTAAACGAGGTAAATTGCGCAAGGATATTGAAGGCCATAGAGAGTTCTGACATGAAAATTTAAACGTTGATGGGCATGCTTGAATATATGTAATTCTTGTTTGTCTATATTGTATGCATCATAAGTTTGATGAATTGGTATGGCATAACTTTGATTCGAGTAGATGGAAATGCATTGTTTCGAAGTTTGGTAAGATAAGTGACCTTCTAGGCCATGTTGCAAGATGGTGGAAGGATATTGTTGTTGAGTTGGGAGGACTATTATGACATTCGAGTGGAACACGATTTGTTCTTCCAATACACAGAGGAGATGAGGAGAAAAAATAGAGAGCAAATGTTTCGCACTATCTTACATGATTTCAAGCCAGATGAAGATATAGTGTCAAGAGAAGTCATTGAAGTTGGCTGCATGGAGGCTTCTATAGAGGTAGTTCATAATATCCTTCTTTTATAGCATGTTTGTGGTGCTATCTTACCAATCCATTCCAGAAATGTAATTGTGACTTTGGAAGTCAAGTTCATGTATAGGAAAATGGAAAGGGAGGCTATACACACTCTACCAAGAGAATGCAAGGAGGACTGGGCAGACATGCAGAATGACCAATGCATTTTTTAGAACTACCAAATAGAGCAAGAGTGGGATGAGGAGGTATATTGAAGATGCCCTATTGTCCTTGACTATCCAAAAGGTGAATACCCCTCCAATAAGAAAGGTTTGTACTAAAAATACTCAAGGAAAGAACAAACACAAGAGACACAAGGTTCCAAAGGCATGATAAGTAAAATCAGTTGCTTTTTGTGGAAGAACAGAAGGTCTTGGATTTGAGGTGGTAGTGGACTTGGCTCATGTGCAGAAAGGTAAATAAATGATGCTCATGAATTTCACACATGTCGTGATTGTAGATTCCTAATTTCTTATATGAATACCACATATATTGTAGGTGGCATGCAATGTAGTAGGGCTTTTTGGAGCTCATTCTTGCAAACGTATATAAAAGAAGGGGATACCATTTTAGGTTGCAATGCAAGATGAGGTGGCGACCTTGCATCAGTAGTGCTGAATTCCAATAGATAAATTGCATGTTTGTATCGCTTTGCTAAAGATGGAAGATATCTAAGACAAAAGTTAACATGTTTATATAAATATATACAATATTTGACTGTAATGTAGTGCTCCTTTTTGTCATACCAATACATGGGTGCTCACATTTCCATGTGCTCATGTACAACTACCTTCCACAACCTAAAAATTATTTGTGTTTGATATGAATGGGGTGCTTCTACATAGGCAACCATGAAAGGTGAGAAGGATCGAAGCTTGCACACGAGCTATGGCGGGAGAGCAAGAGCAAGAAAGAGAGAGACAAGAAATGGGAACTCCAACAGTCACAATGTGTGACTGGGCCTTCCTTTATTTACTAGTCACTAAAAATGAATGTAAAGAATAAAGTGATGTGACGGGCGCCCGCCACCTGCAGTGTGATGTGGCGGGTACTGTCAGTGTAGTAATACACGGGGTGGTACGGCAGAGGCGCCTTTACCCCAACAACCTCCCACTTAAAGGCGAATCTGCCCCAGTGAGAGAGAAAAGAAAAGAAAAAGACAGTACAACTGTACATAGGTACAAGGGATGAGGAAAGGCAACATCTCATCCAACACCCATCAATCTCCTGAGGAAGGCAAAGCGCTCAGTAATGAGGCTTTTCGTGATCAGATCTACATGATTCTTGTCCGTGGAGATCTTGACAAGGTCAACAGACTTATCCTCCACGACACCACGTACAAAGTGATACCTCACCTCAATGTGTTTCGTCTTCGCATGGAAGACCGGATTCTTAGCCAACTGAATGGCACTCATAGAATCCGAATGCAGTGTAGGTATAGCATCAATCCCAAGGTCAGCAACTAGACGGCCTAGCCATATGGCCTCCTTGCAAGCCTTAGTGGCTGCAACATACTCGGCCTCAGTGGTAGACAAAGCCGTACACTTCTGAACCCTGGACATCCAAGAGACAGCACCTCCAGCATTGGTGAATACACAGCCAGAAGTGGACTTCCTACTATCTGCATGTCCTGCATAATCGGAGTCAGTGTACCCCACGACCCCTGTATCCTAGCTGCCATAGCAAATACACATATCTGTTGTGCCCTTCAGGTACCTCATGATACCCTTCACGGCATCCCAATGTTTCCTACCAGGTGTAGCCATATAGCGTGCCACAACACCAACTGCAAAGGCAATATCTGGACGAGTGGCTATCATGGCATACATCAAACTACCCACGGCTGAAGCATAAGGGATCTGGGCCATCTCGGCCCTCTGCTCATCTATTTGCGGACAATCGGCCTGTGATACCTTCACATAAGAAGGCAATGGACAGCCAATAGGCTTTACATCCTGCACGCGGAAGCGCTCAAGGACTTTATGAATATACTCCCTCTGTGACAAGTAGAGGAGTCCCTGATGCCTATTGCGTCTAATGCGCATACCAAGTATGTGAGAGGCCTGTCCCAAATCCTTCATCTCAAAGCTCTTCTTCAGCTGAGATTTAAGAGCATCTAGCTCATCATGAGCTTTCCCTGCTATCAGCATATCATCCACATAGAGTACCAAAATAAGCAATGAACCATCACGGGCTTTCTTCGTGTAAAGACACGGATCCATAGCACTCCTGCTGTAGCCCTGTGACTACATAAAGGCATCAAACTTATGATACCATTCCCTAGGTGCCTACTTCAAGCCATAAAGACTTTTCTTCAACTTGCACACTAGGTGCTCCCTGCCAGGTTCTGCAAAGCCCTTAGGTTGCTCCATATAGATCTCATCATGCAAGTCCCCATGTAAGAAAGCCGTCTTGACATCCATCTGATATAGATCTAAGTCAAGCTGAGCAACCAAAGCCAAGACCAAGCGCAGGGTGGTCATCTTAACCACAGGAGAAAAGACCTCATCAAAGTCTACACCATGCTCCTGCTTAAAACCCTTTGCTACCAATCTAGCCTTGTATGCCGGCTTGGGGTGTCTAGGGGTACTTTTTAGCTTGTACACCCACTTGCATGGCAAAGCCTTCTTGCCCTTAGGCAAGGCAACCAAATCCCAAGTCTCATTCTTATGCAAGGAGTCGATCTCAGACTGCATAGCCCTCTCCCAGGAGTGATTGTCACCCCTGCGCATAGCCTCATCATAAGTGAAAGGCTTTCCTGCATCTGTAAGCAAAATATAATGCATAGAGGGCTGAAATCTATCAGGTGGATGTCTGTCTCTAGCAGACCGTCTCACTGCAGGCTGTGTTGCTTGCCCAGCTGCCTATCCAACACCCTGACCATGAGCATCTGCTGCAGCTGTAGGCTGTCCAACTGGTTGTGCAAGAGCTCTAGGCTCCTCTTGAAAGATCACTCTGCGGATCTCAACCACTTTCTCAGGCTGCCTGTGCATCTTGTCTTCATGGAAGATTACATCATGGCTGCGTACTATTTTTCGCGCCTGCAGATCCCATAGGCGATAGCCCATCTCTCCTGAATCACCATAACCAAGAAAGATGCATTTAATGCTATTTGGATCCAACTTACTTCTCTTGTCCTTGGGCACATGGCAGAATGCCTCACATCCAAAGACATGGAGATGCGCATAAGAGGGTGGCTTACCAGCCCAAACTTCCTCTGCAACCTGGAAATCCAATCCACTAGAAGGCGATCGGTTTATGACATGCACTGCCGTACTAACTGCCTCAGCCGAAAAGCTCTGTGGTAGGCCTGCATGGCTAAGCATAGAGCGGACACACTCCTGAATAGTCCTGCTCATGCGCTCAGCCAAACCATTCTGGGCGGGGTTGTAAGGGGCGGTCAACTGACGCTTAATACCCCTGTCATCACAAAACTGCTCAAAAGCACGTGAGACATATTCTCCCCCATTGTTAGTCCTAAGGCATTTCAGCCTATACCCAGTCTGGTTCTCAACAAGAGCAAGCCAACGCTGAAAGACTGCCAAGACATCAGACTTTTGCTTTATGGGATAAGCCCACACTTTCCTAGAAAAATCATCAATGAAGGTAACAAAGTACTTCGCGCCACCCATAGACATGCACGGCATGGGCCCACAAACATCTGAATGCACCAAAGCCAAGGGCTCACTCATGCATGGCCTACCCAATTTCTTATGCATAGACCTATTCTGCTTACCATAAAGACAATGATCACATGAGTCAAAACGTGCATAGTCCAAAGGCTGAAGATACTGCAAACCAGATAACATTTTCATTTCCTTCAAAGACATATGCCCCAAACGGGCATGCCAAAGTGATACATGTGGGATAGAACCCACTGCCAAAACATGGTCTACAGAAGACCCAAATACAACAAGAGGATAGAGGCTGCCAGCCTTGGCACCTCTAGCAAGCATAAGTCTGCCTCTGGTAATCTTCCAGGCAGAATCCCCAAAACAGACATGAAACCCTGCATCATCCAACTGTCCTGCAGACATAAGACTACGCGTAAGTGCAGGTATATGACGTATATCTTTGAGCAAAAAGGAACTACTAGTGGAAAACTGCAACTGAATATCTCCACAGCCCACAATATCAAGATACATGTCATCTCCAAGTCTGACTGATCCAGATACAGTATGGTAAGAGTGAAACTACTCACGGTAAGGCGTCACATGGAAGGACACACCTGAATCCAATAACCAGCACTGTGCATACATACTAGGTGTCTCAGTCAAGTGTGAGGCATTAGAAGAACTAACTGCAAGTATGAACTCATCACTACCATCGGAATCCTCGGTCTGTGTGACATTAATTTCTTCAATCTTGACGCTGGACTTCGCAGGTACTATGCTGCGATCAGAGGACTTCTCCTGCACTTTCTCTTTCCCCTTATCCTTGTGCTTCTCATTGCGCAACTCATGACACTGTGGTCTGATATGGCCATTTTTTCCACAATGATGACAAGTGATATTAGCGTTGCGCCCACGTGACTTATTACGTGACTTTCCATGAGATTTAGACCGACCCTTCTGAGAGTCACGGCCACGGCCATTCCCACGTTCATTCCTGTCATTCCTGCCTCTAACTGTCAAAGCATGTGAAACACAAGAGGCATCCAAGTTTTTGCGATTAACCTCTTCCTGCAGAAGAGCACTCTCAACATCATTCAGTTTCAGAGTAGCACTAGAGGCACATAGGGCAGTGCGGAATACATCCCATGACTCATTCAGAGTCCCAAGCAAGAAAAGAGGAGTTACTTTCTCTCCAAAGGTGATATCCTGCGAAGTCAGGTTCTTCAGTATAGCATGGAATTGGCTCAAGTGAGCAGACACCGCACATTATCCTTCATGCGCAGATCCATAAGCTGCTTCAACCAGTACATTTGACTCACCAAACTTTTCTTATCATAAAGATTCTTGATCTTATTCCATAGATCCCATGCACTCTGTGCTTCCTCAAATACATTATAATGTACATATTCAGTGAGAACAATACAATCGTGGACTTGCATAGCTCATCAAGTTTAAGCCAATCATCATTGTCCATAGTTTCAGGCTGCTCCCCACTCAACCGAAGTGGCTTAATCTGAGATTTCTGCACCAAGACCTATCAAATTTGACTCTTCCAATAAGAGTAGTTGGTACCATCCAACTTTGTGATGTTAAATATGGCATTATCAGTTGAAGAGGACGCCATAATGCAGGCTGGAAATGCACAGACAATGTAAAACTGCTGGCTATTTTACTGTAGAAAACGCCTAAAATCCACTGAAATGAGCTCCAAATGGCGAGAAAAGTGTGCCAAAAGATGCTGCCCACTTAGTACTAGGTGTGAGAGCGGAATTTAGGTGACGATAAGTGCTTAAAAATAGCTAAAAATTATGAATATCAAGGGAAAAATATTCAATGTCAAAGGCGGTGGCTCGATCTAGGACGATTTTAAGCGTCAAAGTGCTTTAAAGGTGCCCGAGCGACACTTGTTGATTTTTCATAAATTTTCAGACAGTCGTGCGGGTTGGCAAGAGTTACTGACCAATGCGGGATGCCAAGCCGGACGCCTAGGATTTTTCAGAGCTCAATTCGGAGTCCGGACGGGGAAATGGCCACAAAATGGTCAAGATATGAAAAGGTGGACACTTGGGAGGCCAAATTTGAGCATGCCTTTTGAGTTTGGAACCCCCCCCCCCCCCCCCACCCCGCCCAAAAATTTTATGCACCTTATGAAGCAAAAAACGTGGAGAGAGAATGAAGAGGGATGAAAAAACGTGATCAACAGAGGGCGCCATTTTTTTCGCCATGGATGGAGAGAGGGCATCATGGATGTTACAAACACCCTGCCTAATGGATTATGGGGCTTCATTCCCTCTTGTCTGTGGATCTTATCGCCGCCTCTCGCCCGTCAAATGATGCTCTCTTTGAAGATCTCTGATTTCAGTCTTTCTCTCTCCTCCCTCTCTCTCTTCTAAGAGGGAATTCATGTGGGAAGAAGAAGGAAGAAGAAAGAATGATAGAGGCTTGTCCGGCATGGATCGGATTGCTCCACGGGCTGGAAATGGTGATTTGTGATTGTGCTGGACATGAAGTGCTGCTGATTTCCAAATTTGCAGCCATGGACATGAAACCCGAAACACGCAAATAAGCGGTAATTCAATTTTTTCAAAGGAAATTTGAGATTTCATGGATTTTGATTGATAAAATGTTGTTCATGTGGGCTAAAAATTATTTATATTGTTGTTTTCCATGAGTACTTGCTGATCATAATCAAAAAATCAGAAAAATATGCATCTCGTGGCTCAAAATAATACACTAAAACACGTAAAATATGGAAAATCAAGGGAAAATGATATTTTTGGGTATAAAAATGGAAAAATGAATAAGAACACCAACTAAATTTTCATTTTTGCTGCAAGAAGGAACTAAGGGCCACAGCCCATAACCTATTTTGAATTTTTGGTAATAAAATAATGTAAAAAATAAGGAAAAATACAAGGAAAATAGAGAAAAATCACTAAAATAGGAGAAAAATGCATTTTGGGTGCGGAAAATTAATGAAAATTAAGAGCAATGTTTGTGAATGTTTGTGGGGACTGAAGCATGAGGATTTGCCTCAGTTCAACCCCACCTTCTTGTTCTAGTGTGTTTTTCCCGCTTTCTACACATAAAATGATGGCAAAATACCCTATAAATCTATACAACAATGCAACATTTGATTGATGGGAGGGTAGAGTAGTTGAAATATGTCTAAATGCCGTGTGGGATGATGGAAAAGTTGCTGATTTCTATGCATAGCATTTAGGACGGATAATAATTATGAAATAAGAGCCTAGTAGCACGAGGGTTTCCTCGGTGCTAGGTCTGTGCAACGCCGCATAAGAACGGTAATTGGAAGTCATTGAAAGGATGTTTTCCCCATGTGCACAATATTGATTTCATCACTGTTTGAGCACTTGGCATCCACAATATGCATAAATCATGGAAATATTTAAAGGTATCAGAAATCTTGGATGCACAACAATTGTTTTCATTAGGACCTTGACCTACGTTGAGTGAGAGACAGGACACCCTAAGCCATAAGCTAGTCGTGGGGTCTAGGGAAAAGAGAAGTAAGGACAATGGTACATTCCTGTATACGATTAAATGGTGCCTTGAGCGACTTTTGTGCGATGTGTCTATTTGTTGAGCGACGCACTGAGGGGCCAATCCCCAAGGTGTAGGAGAGTCGCAGAGGGTTGACGGCATACAGCCGTAGGAGGAACCCCATGTGTATGTGATTCGAGCCTTTTGGCTATGTGAAAGGGACTCCCTCTGAGGAGTAATATTGGGTTAGGATCAGTTGGACTACAACGTATTACAAATGCAATGTTGAGGAAGGTGAAGATGTTGATAGAAGCTCCTGGCCGCGAGGCCGAGGGGTTGTCTTGTGCATAGTGACGAGGCCCGGCTAGTGCATGAGCTAGTGCAGGCCCGTTTTTAGGTCCATCAGTGGTGCATCTGCCAGGAGCTGCTTAAAAGTGGCGGTCCTCGAATCCTGGTTTTCTAGGGACCAACTAGCAGTTTATGCCAAAGGAGACTGAGATTGATCAGTTATTTATTGATAAGCATAGTCTAGCAGAAATCCAAAAGCAAGAAAGAGACGAAAGAGCTAGGCGACGTGCTGAAATTTTTAGGAGATATTCCCCTAAGCGTAGCGGTACTGAACCCTTACGAGGGAGGGGATCTAATGGTCTTGGGGCCACAAGCAGTAAGTTGGGAGAAGGTGGAAGCTCTAGTGCTCCCCTTTCTGCCATAATCCAGTCCACATCAATTGCGGGAGGTGTAACCCCACCGGCCCCTATTCCTAGTGCAAATCCAATCCTCGTCATGGCGCAGCCTATTGCAATTTCAACAGGAACGACGGATTTGCCGGCTCTAGGTTACCCGCTACCCATTTTTAATGGGCTAGTTGAGGAAGATGCGGAACTCCACATTAGGGAGTTTCAAAAGCTGATGTTCAACTGCCGCATTCAAGAAGAAGGACATTTAATGATGTTCTTCAATATGACTCTCAAAGGAAGAGCCGCTATATGGTATCATGGTTTAGAAGCCGGAACCATATTGAATATTGATGCATTTTATGGAGCTTTTCGAAGGGAGTTTGCCCCCGAAAGGGGTGGGCAATATTGGTTGCGTGTACTCAACGTGACCCGCCAAGAACCACACGAGGATATTCGTGCTTATGCGAAGAAAATAAAAGAGGTTTTCCGTAAGTTGGACACCTCTATTCCCATCCCCGCAGCTGCCCAATTGCAATATTTCCTACATGGTTTGGACTTTAATATCCAATTGCAGTTGAGTAGTGTCCCCTCTGGGGATATAGATACTGCCATTACACAAGCACAAGAGGTGGAATCCCGACTACAAGCAGCCTATGCTTCTCGAGGCAATTCAAATATGGGTTTAATATTGGGAAACAATATGGCAATGGCCAATGGCAGTAGTGGTCAAGGGATAGCGATGGCTAACCCTAATGGGAGAGGGAACATGATACAGAATGTGCCTTTATTACCAGCTCCCCCTAGCATGTCGATGCCTACGGGCAGTCAAATGGCTTCAAGTGGTGGAGGCCAGGCGGTCAATTCTAACACCATGCCTGTGGTTCAACAACCTGTGCCTAATCGAATTGTTAGGCCGATGGAACGACATGGTAATGACCAAGGCTATGAGTCGAGTTCTTCCAATATTCTTGGCGAGGTTAAGGACATGATGAAGCATTATACCGACATGATTACGGAGCAGTATCGACAAATAGCCGTTGATGTCAACTTCCTTAAAAAACAACAAAATTTGATAGGAAGTAGATACCCAGAGGAGGGTGCACCTTCGAGGTTTTGTTGCAAATGGTGTGGTGGACAGCACTATCCAAGAAATTGCCCAAATGTTAAGTGTGACATTTGTGGAAAATCCGGCCATTTAGCAGCTACTTGCTGGAGTAAGATTAGTTCCCTCCAGCGTGGTAGTCGGCAACCAGGGCCTGTTAATCATCGTGCCCAAGGAAATGATTCCTAGCGAGAAGATGGGCCTAAACAAATACTTCAACGACCAAAGACTACATTGGAGGAGCTACCAAGTGGTAGTGGGGTTAGTTTGATTGAGGCTGTATGCGTGAACGATGCTGAAACCTCTAATCTGCGAGCTGTTCTTACAAGAGGTCAAAAGGGTAGAGAAGCCGACAAGGATAAGCCTGTCGACGGAAACCCTAAACAAGGCGACAAAGGAACGCAAGTTTTGGATCCTTCCATGGAAGGGGGACCTTTGAAGCCCGTGGAAAGTAAAGCGGTAAGGAACCACCAAAGAAGAAGGTGAAAGTTAAAAAGGAGGCATTGAAGCCAGTTCAGCGACCTAAAGAGCGTGAAAAGCGAGCTCTATCAAACTATCATGAATTCGATTTGGCGAGCTCTCTTTGCGAAGTCAAGCCAGCTGTGAATCTTTTACAGCTTATTAAGCTTTCCCTAGGAGTACGTAAGGAATTTAGAAATATTCTACGTACCGGGTATATCGTAGAACCTTTGGGTATTGCGCGAGTTGGTGATGACTGGTTCGAGCATGCTGAGAAGCATTGCCCAAGGGTTGCAGCCTATGTCGATGGGATATTAGTAGACTATGCCATTGTCGACACGTGATCATCTGTTAACATTATGAGTTCTGAACTGATGGAACGGTTGGGTCTTGCGATCCAGAAAGATACCTCCACAATTCTCAGAATGGAAGATGATAGTTTGAGACAGCCGGAAGGCTGCATTACTAAGGTCCATGTCATTGTTGCAAATGTAGAATGCATGTTGGACTTTAGGGTGATTTGTTTTGTAGGCCGTCCAAGTTACCAAGTATTACTCGGACGACCTTGGATCTTGCAAGCGGACTGCCAAGTGGATATACCCGTCGGTCGGCTAATATTCGGCAGAGGTTCCCAGCGTGTGGTGGTTGATGCTTATCCTGAGTCCCACAGAGTGAGAGAGCTCCTCTATCTTCTACAGAATTGGAGACATTAGAAGATTTATCTACCAGTGAGACATCATCGAGTGATGAGTCCAAAGAGGGATCCACCATAGAAGACATCTATCACATCAATTTGAATGAGCCGATAGAGGGCCAAGATCGTATAAGAGATGCAGATGTTATCGAGCTAGACCTTGGTACGCCTGATGATTCGCGGCCAATCAAATTAGGTTCTATGCTCAGCTCAGCAGAAAGGGAGGACTATGTGGCCTTGATCCAGGAATTCCGTGATATCTTTGCCTGGAGTTATGATGAGTTGAGAGGCATCCCTCCTAGTCTTGCTGTTCATACAATTCCGTTGAAAGAGGGCAGTCGTCCTGTACGGCAAAAAGTAAGGCGTATGCCTTTCGAATTGAGGGACGGCCTGTTTGAAGAGTTACAGAAGCTTCGAAAAGCGGGTTTGATTTTTCCTGTGCAACACACGGAACGGTGTTCGCCGGTTGTGATTAGAAAGAAGAATAATAATCAAATCCGTTTATGTGTAGACTTTAGGGAGCTGAATAAGCAGACTGTTAAGGACTACTACCCGTTGCCATTTATTGACCAGATTTTGGATCAATTAGCGGGTAGGGAGATATATTCGTTTATGGATTGCTTTGCAGGATACAACCAAATGGCAATTGCAGAAGAGGATAAGTTGAAAACAACTTTTATCACTGTATTTGGTACTTTTGCGTACCATGTGATGGCCTTTGGTTTATGCAATGCGCCTGGTTCGTGGCAATGAACAGCAGATAAGACATTCGGTGACATATCCCCTGAAGAGTTGAAGGTGTTTATTGATGACTTAGGGGCCGCTACCGTGAGAGAAAGGCAGTTGATCATTCTAAGAAAATGCTTTGAGTGCTGTAGACAATTTTGCATCACCCTAAATCCACGGAAGTGTGTTTTTGGAGTACCTTATGGGCTATTGCTGGGTCATGTGGTCAGTTCGGTAGGAATTGCGACAGACCCCGAGAAGGTTAAAGTTATAGTTGCCATGGGTCCACCACGCACTCCGAAGGAAGTTCATAGCTTTCTGTCTTCGGTTGGTTACTACCGTAGATTCATCAACGCCTTAGCAGAAAGAACGTTGCCGCTTACAAATTTATTGTCCTTTAGCTGTTCGTTTGTATGGGGTGACCCTTGTAAGGTAGCATTCGAGGATGTGAAACAAGAGCTAGCAAGAGCGCCTGTTTTAAAAGCACCTAAAAGAGGTGAGGTGTTTTATATATTTTCAGCAGCCACTATGTATAGTATCAGCTACTGTTTAGCCCAAATTTGGGAAGAGAAGTGGTACCACCCGATTGCTTTTGCTAGTCGGAAGCTGGGGATATTCGAAATCAATTATAGTTACATGGAGAAATTGTGTCTAGCAATGGTCTTTGGGACCAAGAAATTCAGGCATTATATCCTCTATGAGAAAGTCGTGCTCTATACGAAGGCGGAGGGACTTCGACTATTGATGAATAAGCTACAACCACTCGATCGTCTAGCAAAGTGGTTGATCACTTTGCAGGAATTTGATTACGAAATCAGGAGTAAGCCACCAAGGTTGCAAGGCATCGTGGAATGTCTTGTGGACTTTGGGGAGCCGAAAGAATCTGTAGCTGAAGGTAGTGACATGGAGTTGTTGTTTAAAATAGATACGGCATCTATTCCCTCCTGGTATGCTGCAATAACGCATTATTTATCAACGGGAGAGGCGGGATCTGAACTATCTAAAGCTAAGAGAAGGAAAATTAAGCAGCAAGCGTTAAAGTTTGCTTTGATTGCAGGTACATTATATCGGCAAGGGGTTGATGACATCTATCGCCGGTGTGTGATGCCTGACGAGGTGCCATTCATTTTGGAAGAGTGCCATGATTCTGCTTGCGGTGGCCATTTTGCTGGACGGCTTACATCACAAAAGGCTTTAAGAGCAGGTTATTGGTGGCCTGCCATCTTCCAGGATGCGTTTGCGTATGTTAAGAGATGCGATATTTGCCAACGACATGATAGTCGAGAGAATAGGAAGCGACCACTCACCCCTATTATGGCGATACTTCCATTTGAGAAGTGGGGAATAGACTTTGTGGGTCCTATTACTCCGTCATCGACTACACAAAAGAGGTACATAATTGTAGCAACTGACTACTTCACAAAGTGGTCAGAAGCACGTGCAACAAGGAAAGATGATGCTAAAGAAACTGCTAGTTTCCTGTTAGAGCAGATAATATGCTGGTTTGGTCCGCCGAAAGAATTAGTGTCGGACCGCGGAACTCATTTCCTGAATAAGGTGATTAAAGGTTTGACAGAGATGTGGCAAATCAAGCATAACAAGACAACCCCATATAATCCGCAAGCCAATGGGCACTAACAAGCAGCTTGTGGGCATCCTGTCCAAAATTGTGTCGGAAAAGAAATGGGATTGGGATAAAAAGTTATATGTGGCATTGTGGGCCTATAATACGACTTTCAAACGAGCCACTGGCCATACCCCATTCAAGTTAGTATATGGGGAGGAGTGTGTCTTGCCTTTAGAAATTGAGCTGCCGACTATTCGGTTTGCCATCAATCATTCTTTGAGCGATGAAGACGCACTTTTTGAGCGCTTGACGACACTGGCACATTTAGATGAGCTTAAGCTGCATAGCTTATTGCACCAAGAAGTGGCGAAGCGCCGAATGAAGCAGCTACATGACCTCAAAGCCAAGAAATACACCTTCAAGAAAGGACAGCTTGTTCTGTATTATGATGCACGATGTGAATTATTTCCAGGCAAGCTAGAGCCCAAATGGGACGGGCCCTATAGGATCATTAGAATAGGAAAGAATAAATCCACAATCTTGTTAGCTGACCTTGAGGGGCTAGAATTTAAAAATAAGGTTAATCTTAATAAGATTAAACCTTATTACTTTTGATTGCACTAATGCTATGACTGCCTTGCAGGTCTAGGCGAGATCGATCAAACATCTGCAAGGAAATCGTGATAGAGGTTGATGGGTCGTCTGATCCCTTATTTGGAACACCCATATTTAGAACAGAGGTATCATCAGGGAAAGCTCATTTGGTGGAGCAAAGGATACAAGGTGATTGAGCAAGAAGGCGGGGCATTTATTTGGGAGATCAAGGTCTTCTGCCATCACTGCCTACAAATTTTGACGAGCATCCCTGTTGAATTCAATGATGATGGAGGGATGGAGCCTACAGTCCACCCATTGAATATGCTAAATTTCGATTACCATAATTACGAGTAGAGTTCAGGATGGCGGGATATGCAAACCCTTTATGGACGTACACCTTGTACTTTGATGGGGCGTCCAGGGGTGCATGCAGAAAAGGAAGTGTAGGAGTTGTCATCCGTGACCCCCGACGACGCATTGTCATGAAGTTAACTGCTTATCTCGGGGCGAATTTTACCAATAATATGGCAGAATACAAAGCCCTGATTATGGGTTTGAATATTGCCAAGAAGGGTGGTATCCGCCAGTTGTTGGTGAAAGGGGACTCTCAGTTGGTTTTAAATCAACTCAATGGGACGTACATGGTACGAAACCCCATCCTTTGTATGTACCATCATACTGCCATAGCCCTGCTAGACGAATTCGATAGATTGTCTTTTCAGCTGATTCCACGGAATTGGAATCAGTTTGCCAATTCTTTGGCTAATTTTGTGTATGAAGAAGACCTCTTCTTTAATTGTGGCCCGTGTCCCGATATATCTATTGATGGTGAGACAGGACCCGGTCGTTTGTGGGGTATGCTTTCTGAACATGCCCTCTTTGGCAGACGATGGTTGATTTGGGTGATGCAGAGGGTAAGCAAGACTCATCTGCCTTTATTATCTTGGACCCACAGACTGATTCGACGACATGTGATGCGAACACCTCTTGCAATATACGCAGGAGGGATAGGTCATAATTTAATGCACTTAGTTTAGGGCTACAAGCCCTGTTCCCCCAGGAATGGTATGCTTTGATGTCTATCATGGTTGTTTCCAGGAGGATGTTATGCGTAGTATTGTTTGATTTCGTTAGGCCAAGAGGGCCGATTCAGTTTTGTAGCAAAGTCATGTCTGGTTTCATTAGGCCATAGGGTCATTTGCCTGTCTAGTGCAGGTGCGTTTAATTGGGTTTTTGTTTTAAGTGCTGTGCTAGACAGGTTTGAAGGCAAGCTTGGAGGGAGCCTTTGTCACGGCATCGATGGAAGCTTCTTGTGGCCAATCTAGGTGATACCTCTCCTTTACGAGTACCTTTCTTTCCTGTTATATGTGTACTTGTACTTGTCGAGGGGATACATTTTGTTGGGGACCGGCGACCAAGACATGAAGTCCCAGGTTTAGGCTAAGTATGTTTGAGGGAGGTTGGAGTAGTCATTGCCTCCTGTAAAGACATTGTCCGACATCGAAAGACCTGTTTTAGAAGGACGTCCTAGTGGCCCTGTTCTACTAACCCGCTAGGCAGCCGTTCTAGGAGTTCTTGTTAGTAGTGAGGCAGTTAGAGAAGCCTGCCAGAAGATAATAATGATGATGCCCAGAAACTCTGTACATCCTAAAAGATGAATATAAATACGAAGGTGTGTAAAAAGGGGTTCTAACCCCTATCAAAGAAAAGAAAAGAAATGAAAATATATAAGCAGTTGATCATTGCCCTGCGACGGCCTGGTAGGTTCCTGGGGACGAATCAGACCCGGGGCCGATACATTGTCTTCCTAGGGGTGGCTTCTTGCTGGAAAAAAATGACAAAACAAGGAAGGTTGGAGTGAAAATAAAAGTGAGCGTTAAAAAAGGATTAAGTGTCGCCTTGCGAGGGCTTGGTAGGTTCTTGGGTACCGAGACAGGTCCTGAGGCCGATGCCCTGTTCTCCTTGGGTCACTACGCTCAGCTCCCTCCTTTTTACATGCCCAAGTATATTGATCAAATAAAAATCCTCACAGAAGAACTGTACTGAAAGAAAATACTCTTTGATCAGGCTATAGGAGTCCTCGCCTTGTAGGAGCTCCTAGTTGTGTTGTCTTTAGTTGGTAAGTAGTGCAGACTACCACTTAGGGCAACCTCTTTGATAGGTTTTTTTTAGTTTGGCTGTGTTGGAGCAGCTGGTTCGTGACTCACTTCGGATCTTCTATTAGATGATGCTAGGCCTACTCCTTGTGGATGTCATGCCTTGGTTCTGTCCAGGGGTAGGGGGAGCATTGTGCTGAGTTTTATTATCTATTTTTTTTGTATCAGTTTGATGCTTCTTTGGTTGTTTATGTGCACATATGTTCGTGGATTCGACGGGCTGAGTCGCCCTATCCCGTGGTCGCCAATGAGAGCGGAATTTAGGTGACGATAAGTGCTTAAAAATAGCTAAAAATTATGAATATAAAGGGAAATATATTCAATGTCAAAGGCGGCGGCTTGATCTAGGACGATTTTAAGCGTCAAAGTGCTTTAAAGGTGCCCGAGCGACACTTGTTGATTTTTCATAATTTTTCAGACAGTCATGCGGGTTGGCAAGAGTTACTGACCAATGCGGGATGCCAAGCCAGACACCTAGGATTTTTCAAAGCTCAATTCGGAGTCCGGACGGGGAAATGGCCACAAAATGGTCAAGATATGAAAAGGTGGACACTTGGGAGGCAAAATTTGGTGCGCAGATCGGTCGCAGATAGCTCACGTGGTGAATCCCGGAAGGTCCCCAAGAACAAAGTACTCTACCTTTTTGCACAAAAAACCATGTAAAAGCATGCACGACAAGAGGCAAGAGACAAATTGGGTTCAATCTCCCCCATGCCTTGTGTGAGCGCTTCACAAAGCATGTATTTAATGTATATTTCCAATCTTCATGCTCAATAATAGCCCAATTACAAAAATATGACAAGCTTTTAGCTTTTGAGTTTACTTTCTACAAAAATAGGAAAATAAAGCTAATGGACGGTGCCCATAGAGTCTGGCACGCCCAATCTTAATGTCCAAATAGAAATAACATATCCGGGCGCATAAGCGCATACAAAATAATAATCAATAATCAATGTCTCTATAGACATAACAAAATATAGGCGTGGCGCCTATCAAAATATAGTCCAAATGTCGAATACCCGCTAAAATCCAATGCTTTCCTCCGCCACTGCTGCTATCTCTACACATCAATTGAAGCGTTCACAATCGTTAGTAAAATAATACAATTAAACCGACAAAAGTGAATACCTAGCAGTCTTCAGCTACATAAATAAATCAAATGGTTAGAAATAAATCCTAACCTTAATTTATTACGAGTGCACACTCTAAACTCATAAACGTTTATTAATTTAATATGCATTTTGCGGGATCGCCCGCTATGGAATCACCCATGCACACATTAAATTAATGAAACGCCCGAAAAGGACAGGCGTCCCCATCAACTTCTCGCACAAAGAATCCTCTTTGTGTATGAGCCCCGGTCATCTAAGTTTACGGAATCCACCGTAAAACCTCACGGAATCCACCGTGGAATATGCCTCCTAGCATCATACCCCCGGGGTGGGATAGCAATTGACCTCAATTGCTATTAGCTCAATGTGGAGCTAACAGAGTGGGGAATGCATTTAAGTCTCTAGCGTGCATCCATTGTGCTTCCTCTACAGGATGGTTCTTAAATTTTACTAGATATCTAGAATACCTTCGGCCAGTTCTAGTGGTCATGTAGTCAGTGTCTATGATGGCTTCTGGTTCAAGTATTTCAGTCTCTTCTTCTAGTAAAGGTGGGTTTTCATAAACAGGGTGGATAGGTAATTGGCCTCTAAATGGTCTCAATAAACTAATGTGAAATGTATTATGAATTTTCCAATGAGATGGCAATTCTAACTTGAAGGCATTGTCATTAATCTTATGAATAATTCTAAATGGTCCATAGAATCTAGGAGCTAACTTGACAACTGGGTGTCTATCTACACTTTGCAGTCTACGCTTTTCTATTCTAAGCCAAACATAATCATCAACTTTGAAATTCATGGCTTGTCTTTTCTTGTTGGCTTGTTTGGTATATGATTGTTGGGCTTTAGCAATCATATCCTTAACCTCATCAAAAATACTATTATGCATAACAGCAATATCATCAGCACTCTGAATTCTATTAGACAGAGATGCAACAGGTGTAGATAATCTATATCCATAAATGACTTCAAAAGGTGCTTTCTTTGTAGATGTGTGCGGTGTATTGTTGTATGCAAACTGTAATAAATGTAAATGAGTATCCCATGCCTGAGGTTTAGAGATAGTGTATGCATGTAAAAGATCTAGAATGGTACTATTTGTGGCTTCTGTTTGTCCATTTGTTTTTGGATGAAATGCAGATGAGAAATCAATCTTTGTGCCTAGATTTGCAAACAGTGTAATCCAAAAATTATTACAAAATCTAGAATCACGATCTGAAATAATCACTTTTGGCAATCCATGGTTAGTAAAAACAATTTTCAAAAATAATTGTGCTACTTGTGATGCTGTTAAAGTTTTCTTACATGCAATGAAATATGCTTGCTTACTAAATCTATCTACAATTGTCCAAATCATGTCATGGTTAGATTTAGTATTTGGTAAACCAGTAATGAAATCCATAGATATATGTTCCCAAGGTTTAGATGGAATAGATAAAGGCATTAATAATCCATACTGTTTACCATGATGTCTCTTTATTCTTTGACAAATCAAACATTCAGAAACGAAATTAGATACATCTGCATCCATATGCGACCAATAAAAATCTTCAGTTAACATGCGTAATGTAGATATGATACCTCTATGACCTTGATATGGGGGACAATGAATTTCATTCAAAACAAAAGATCGGAATGGAATAGTAACACACAGTCTCTTTTCAAAAAACATAAATCCATCATTATATGACAATGAATCAACAGGAATGAAATTATTTTGAACTAATTTTTGCCAATCAGAATGAAAAGTAATATCCTGGTGATATGTGTCTTTCATAGCAATCAAAGAATCAAAAGATATGATAGAAATATTATGAATTGCAGGTCTTCTACTCAATGCATCAGCAACTACATTTTCTTTTCCAGGTTGGTATTGAATGATAGGATGAAAACTTTGAATGAAGGAAGCCCATTTGATATGACGGTCAGAAATTTGGGGTTGGCTAAGTAGATGTCTAATGCTTTGCTGGTCAGTCTTTATCATGAATTCTGAACCCATTAAATAATGCTTCCATTGTTTTAATGCTTGTACAACTGCTAATAGTTCTTTGTCATAAGTGGAATATTTGAGCTCAGAGGGTTTCAGTTTAGAACTAGAATATGCTATTGGATGGTTGTCTTGCATTAATACGGCTCCTATTCCTGATCCGCTAGCATCGGTCACAACTAGAAAGAATGGTCTATTAAAGTCAGGCAATTGTAAAACAGGGGCATTGGTTAATGCACGTTTTAGTAAATCAAAGGATTTTTGCTGAGTTTCAGTCCATTGATAAACAATTCCTTTCTTAAGAAGTTTGGTTAATGGTAAAGCAAGTAATGAGAAATTACGTACAAACTTCCTATAGAAACTAGCAAGACCAAGGAATGAGCGTAATTCATGTACATTTTTAGGAACATGCCAATGCAATATTGCGTCAATTTTCTTAGGATCAACTTTAATTCCTTCTTTTGATACAATATGACCTAGATATTCTATTTCTGTCTTAAAGAATTCACTCTTTTCAGGATTTGCAAACAATTGATTTTCTTTCAGTAATTGAAAAACTAATGATAAATGCTCATAATGCTCTTTTTCACTTTGACTGAACACTAAAATATCATCAAAGAAAACAATCACACAATATTGATATTTCAGAAAGATACGGTTCATCATTCTAATGAAAGTAGCAGGTGCATTAGTTAATCCGAATGGCATGACTAAGAATTCGTAATGGCCAAACTGTGTTCTGAATGCAGTCTTAAATATGTCAGATCTATCTAGCCTCACCTGATGATATCCAGACTTAAGATCAATTTTACTAAATATAGAAGATCCTTGCAGTTTGTCCATAAGGTCATCAACTCTAGGTATAGGATACCTATTCTTAACAGTGATCTTATTTAATGCTCGGTAGTCAATACACATACGATAGGTATTATTCTTTTTCTTGACTAAGAGCACAGGTGCACTGAATGGAGAACTGCTAGGTCGAATTAGGCCTCTATTTAGTAATTCTTCAACTTGACTCTGGATTTCTTTTTGCTCTATTTGATTGTGCCTATATGGTGCTTTGCAAGGTGGTTGTGTGCCAGGTATTAGATCAATCTTATGGTCTTCTGGACGTGATGGTGGTAAACCTGGTGGTAGGTCTTTTGCAAAACAATCCTTAAAATATGCAAGAAATTCCTTATGCCTAGGGTGCAGATGATTTTCCTTTGCATGCAATTCATTCACCCAAATGAGATATGATTTAGTATTCTTGCGTAGTGCACGTTTTGCTTGAGTATGCGAAAGTAGTGGAAAAATATGAGATGCATGCATACCATATAATGTAATAGATTTTCCTTGAAAATTAATATTCATTGTGTGCGTGGAATAATCTATATTTGGATTATGTTGGTGTCTCCATGGCATTCCTAAAATAATGTCGTTTGACTGTAATGGGACAACTAAGAAATTTCTTCTTTCAATATATGGACCAATTTGAATTTCTAAATCTTGTACTTCTTGTGTGCCATTGTACCTAGTGCCTAAAAATGCAGCTTTTATGCGATAATGCATAGGTACTGTATGCAATTTCAATTCCTTTACCAATTTTGCTGAAATAAAGTCATGGGTACTACCGTCATCATGCAAGATAGTTCTTTCTTTTCCATGCACCATACATTTCATAGTCAACAATGAATGTGAAGTAGGCATACCTGGTAAAGTGTCGGAAGTAGTAGTAATATCATCCTCTTCTTCAGTGAAATCCGGCATATCCTCATGCTCATCTTCGTCCATGGCTCCAAGGTAGTTGATATGTGCTGATGGCTTCTTTGAATGACAATTTGCTGCGAGATGCCCTGGCTGGTGACACTTGTAGCATACTATTGGCTTGGCTTTGGTTACATTATTTGCAATGGCTGGAAGTCTGGGTACATTTGGATTTGCTTGTGGAATAGGCTTAGGATTTGGATTGATAGTAGATGGTAATGCAGGTGGTTTAGGCCAATTCTTGCGGAAAGATGGTGATGAGAAACGACTTGGATTAAACATTCTAAAATTGGAATTGAATTGTTTAGATCCATAATTACCGTTGGCTTGGAATTGCTGTGGTCGTCTATCTCTTCCGCGTAACTTATCTTCAGTGTCGTGAGCTAAAGAGATGGCGTCTTCAAGGGTAGCAGGCTTGAACATGTTCACTTCAGTGTAGTAATGTCCAAGAAGTCCAGACATATACTTCCGCTTATGTGTCGTCTCTGGTACGTCTTCAAGCATGCGTAGCTGTAGGAGTGCATTCCAAAAACGCTCTGTATATTGTGGAATAGGCTCACGATCTCGCTGTTTGAAGTAAATCCCATTGCTTAATGGCCTTCTCATGAAATTGCGGTGGAAGGAAATTCTGCATGAACTTCTTCTTGAAATCTTCCCAAGTAGCAGGACATTCTATGCTTTTACGGATTACAGTCCACCAAAGTGATGCTCTGTCTATCAGATGATTAGTAACACACTTGATTTTATCTTTTTCGGGATAAGTTTCCTCATGGAAATAGTCATCAAACTGGCTAATGAATGATAAAACAGTCTTTCCTTCTCTTATGCCATTGAAAGTGCGAAACTTGAAACTTTGTTTACTTATCTTGGATTCCTTGCGAATGGTTTGTGCTTCAAGAGTGGCGTCGATGGTACGTCGAATCAAATCTTCAGCTTGTGGTTCTTCTTTATCGGTGGACGCTCTTTGTAGTTTTGTCAATTGCGCTTGCAATGCTTGCCTAGCCCTTCGCTCTTCTTCCAATTGTAGCATGATTAGATCCAGCTTTTGTTCCATGGTAGGCTCAGGTAGGTCGTCTTCAGCCATAGGATCATCCATATGTGGGGTAGTCATCCTACAAAACTCAACAAACCTTTCTCACTCGAAATCAGGTTAGCGGGATGAGCGTAGCTCAAATTTGGGGTTACAAGGCTATGTATTTTTGGGTATTTCTTCTTCAATTTTCAGAAATTCTGCAATATTTCTGTCTCCATTTGCTGAAAGTACTTCAATGAACTTGTAGATAGGTAGAACAGCTTGCTGCGAACAACTTTCCAGTTCAGAGTTTTTTCATACGAACAAGTCTTCTAGGAGTTTTAAGCACTAGTCAGTTCTGATTTAGTCTGACTTGCAGAGTTGCAGACTTAGCAGACTTGCAGAGTTGTTGACTTGCTGAACTTAGGCCGACTTGCAGAACTTGATTACCGTCGACTTGCGGAACTTAACTTCAGAAGTGCGAGACCCGGAGTTTGCCGACTTGTCTGACCTGTGTAACTTGCAGAAAGCCTTAAGCTTAAGTGATTAAGCTTAAGCTTATGAAGCTTAATGGTGGACTTACAGGGCGTCGTCAGATTTCGTGAGGGGAGGGTCCGTTTTTTCTTCACGCGGAAATTTCGGGGGTCTTCTGAGTCCACGATTTCAAATTATGAAGCTTCTCAAGCTTCTTTAAGGCTTAGAAGCTTAAGATTAAGCTTTTAATGAAGAGGATTAAGAGTTTGCTCACTGTTTTTCAACGACTTGTTGATGGAGATGAATGCGTGGTCCTCCGCCTGCACAGTCTGGTCCTTCGCGATCTGACAGTGGAAACAGGGGTTCTTGATCGCCAGAAGTCTGCTTGTATCGACGGTTCGCGATGAGATTGACTGTAGAGCCCGTTTGTTCCTGGAGCTCCGCCTTCGCCCGAGATTGGTAGCGATTGGAAGCTCTTGATCTCTGCTCCGCTCTGATACCATTGGTGCGCAGATCGGTCGCAGATAGCTCACGTGGTGAATCCCGGAAGGTCCCCAAGAACAAAGTACTCTACCTTTTTGCACAAAAAACCATGTAAAAGCATGCACGACAAGAGGCAAGAGACAAATTGGGTTCAATCTCCCCCATGCCTTGTGTGAGCGCTTCACAAAGCATGTATTTAATGTATATTTCCAATCTTCATGCTCAATAATAGCCCAATTACAAAAATATGACAAGCTTTTAGCTTTTGAGTTTGCTTTCTACAAAAATAGGAAAATAAAGCTAATGGACGGTGCCCATAGAGTCTGGCACGCCCAATCTTAATGTCCAAATAGAAATAACATATCCGGGCGCATAAGCGCATACAAAATAATAATCAATAATCAATGTCTCTATAGACATAACAAAATATAGGCGTGGCGCCTATCAAAATATAGTCCAAATGTCGAATACCCGCTAAACTCCAATGCTTTCCTCCGCCACTGCTGCTATCTCTACACATCAATTGAAGCATTCACAATCGTTAGTAAAATAATACAATTAAACCGACAAAAGTGAATACCTAGCAGCCTTCAGCTACATAAATAAATCAAATGGTTAGAAATAAATCCTAACCTTAATTTATTACGAGTGCGCACTCTAAACTCATAAACGTTTATTAATTTAATATGCATTTTACGGAATCACCCGCTATGGAATCACCCATGTACACACTAAATTAATGAAACGCCCGAAAAGGACAGGCGTCCCCATCAACTTCTCGCACAAAGAATCCTCTTTGTGTATGAGCCCCGGTCATCTAAGTTTACGGAATCCACCGTAAAACCTCACGGAATCCACCGTGGAATATGCCTCCTGGCAAAATTTGAGCATGCCTTTTGAGTTTGGACCCCCCCCCAAAAAAAATTTATGCACCTTATGAAGCAAAAAATGTGGAGAGAGAATGAAGAGGGATGAAAAAACGTGATCAACAAAGGGCGTCATTTTTTTCGCCATGGATGGAGAGAGGGCATCATGGATGTTACAAACACCCTGCCTAATGGATTATGGGGCTTCATTCCCTCCTGTCTGTGGATCTTATTGCCGCCTCTCGCCCGTCAAATGATGCTCTCTTTGAAGATCTCTGATTTCAGTCTTTCTCTCTCCTCCCTATTTCTCTTCTAAGAGGGAATTCATATGGGAAGAAGAAGGAAGAAGAAAGAATGATGGAGGCTTGTCTGGCATGGATCGGATTGCTCCACGGGCTGGAAATGGTGATTTGTGATTGTGCTGGACATGAAGTGCTGCTGATTTCCAAATTTGCAGCCATGGACATGAAACCCGAAACACGCAAATAAGCGGTAATTCAAATTTTTCAAAGGAAATTTGAGATTTCATGGATTTTGATTGATAAAATGTTGTTCATGTGGGCTGAAAATTGTTTATGTTGCTGTTTTCCATGAGTACTTGCTGATCATAATCAAAAAATTAGAAAAATATGCATCTTGTGGCTCAAAATAATACACTAAAATACGTAAAATATGGAAAATCAAGGGAAAATGATATTTTTGGGTATAAAAATGGAAAAATGAATAGGAACACCAACTAAATTTTCATTTTTGCTGCAAGAAGGAACTAGGGCCACAGCCCATAACCTATTTTGAATTTTTGGTAATAAAATAATGCAAAAATAAGAGAAAATACAAGGAAAATAGAGAAAAATCACTAAAAATAGGAGAAAAATGCATTTTGGGTGCGGAAAATTAATGAAAATTAAGAGCAATGTTTGTGAATGTTTGTGGGGACTGAAGCATGAGGATTTGCCTCAGTTCAACCCCACCTTCTTGTTCTAGTGTGTTTTTCCCGCTTTCTACACATAAAATGATGGCAAAATACCCTATAAATCTATACAACAATGCAACATTTGATTGATGGGAGGGTAGAGTAGTTGAAATATGTCTAAATGCCATGTGGGATGATGGAAAAGTTGCTGATTTCTATGTATAGCATTTAGGACGGATAATAATTATGAAATAAGAGCCTAGTAGCACGAGGGTTTCCTCGGTGCTAGGTCTGTGCAACGACGCATAAAAACGGTAATTGGAAGTCATTGAAAGGATGTTTTCCCCATGTGTACAATATCGATTTCATCACTATTTGAGCACTTGGCATCCACAATATGCATAAATCATGGAAATATTTAAAGATATCAGAAATCTTGGATGCACAGTAATTATTTTCATTAGGACCTTGACCTACGTTGAGTGAGAGACAGGACACCCTAAGCCATAAGCTAGTCGTGGGGTCTAGGGAAAAGAGAAGCAAGGACAATGGTACATTCCTGTATACGATTAAATGGTGCCTTGAGCGACTTTTGTGCGATGTGTCTATTTGTTGAGCGATGCACTGAGGGGCCAATCCCCAAGGTGTAGGAGAGTCGCAGATGGTTGACGGCATTCAGTCGTAGGAGGAACCCCATGTGTATGTGATTCGAGCCTTTTGGCTATGTGAAAGGGACTCCCTCTGAGGAGTAATATTGGGTTAGGATCAGTTGGACTACAACGTATTACAAATGCAATGTTGAGGAAGGTGAAGATGTTGATAGACACTCCTGGCCGCGAGGCCAAGGGGTTGTCTTGTGCGTAGTGACGAGGCCCGGCTAGTGCATGAGCCAGTGCCGGCCCGTTTTTAGGTCCATCAAGGTGCGGTACACCAAATCAGGATATTTCAGCATAAAAAAATACTGCTCAGTGCACTAATAAATGCTTGCTGTAATAAATTTCAGAATTGCAATAATGAGAGCAAACTGTCCCAAAACTGGATCTAATGTCAACTAAACAATGCTAGGTCCAAAGCCGGCATAAAGAGGACAAATCAAAGCCAAATGACAGTGAAAATACATGAGCATAACACCGAGAGATGCCAAATAGCATCTGCCAGTAAGAGGCATACCCCAGACAATCTAGGCAAAATGTAGAACCAACTACCAAAACCTGACACAAATAGGTGTCTGCTCAAAAGAAAGCGGATCCAAAATTGAGACTCAGCTCATAAGCATCCTGTGAACCAAGACATATACTCAATGCAACATCCAATTGTCGGAGTATAATCCCAAAGTCTCAATACATCTATAACTGCTCAATGACATAGACCGCTCCAATAGCATGTAATCCGTGCTCAGGGTCAAGTAAGCATGCAAGATGCTCCCACTGGCACAAAAGGCGTACAATCGAGTTAAGGGCTCAAGCAACCCAAGACAAAGTACCAGTGACAAGTGACCAAGTCAATGCGTCATACGCTTCCCAAGAGCATGACATACATGAAGCAACTGATGTAGCAACCACTAAGCAAGACATAATCCCAATGGCAAGATCTCTGTCAAGTCAATACATCCAGTAGCAAGCCAAAGTCAATATCCTTGTGAGTCGGAAGTGCTCAAAACATCCAAATCGGAGCTCCAAAATATCTGTCAAGCATGGACGAACTAAGAGGCATCAACCACGAACCAAAGCATGTAATGCATAGAGCTTATCCATCAAGTATAGACAATAGGCATAAGCGGCCCAAATGCCAGTCAAGTCGACCAAACTGCCAATGACAAACCAATAACAACGGAGAAAATGAGATGCTCAAAAGCATTCCGGAATCACGATCATGAGTTCGAAGTCGATCCCCAAAGTGTAATACATCATGACATAACCCGTAGCATACATCCGGTATCGATAGAGAAGCAATACATGTGACAAATGAGCTTCAGTCCGCTCATGTACAGCAGCTCTAAACAGTCCAAAACTGCCAATTTCCAGCCCAAAAACAATGCCAAATCATGGGCAAATCGAATGCATACATTCCCAAGACATTAGGCATCATGTAGACCGCATACGGGCATCAAACAAGGTAACCGGAGTAGAGTATAAGCATCAAATGCCAGTGCCAAGTGTGGCTGCCCTGTTTCCAGCACTGTATAACAGTAAATGATAGTCCCAAATCAGCCAATATTTCAGGTCAAAATCATGGCATAATCATGTGCATACATTCCCAAGACATTCAGGCATCAAGTAGACCACATACGGGCATCAAATAACACAACCGGAATGGAGTGTAAGCAACAAATGCTAATGCCAATGTTGCTACCCTATTTTCAGCCTGTTATGATAGTCCCAAATCTGAAGAAAGTAGCCCCGAATGATCAAGACCAATGCCCAAAGCTTGAATGACATCAAACATGAAGTCTAATAGCCCTCTTGATCAAGGTAGAGAGCGAGAAGCAATGGCCAAGTGTGGAGCTGAAGTAGACGAGTGCTAACAGCCTGAAAAAAAATGGTGCAATCTGCCCTGTTGGTGCTGAACTTGCTGCTGCTCCACATGGGCTGAAAAGGGGGTAATGGGGGGCTCAAGAAGGGCCTATCAAAGGCCTATAACAAGCCTCTTTGAGCCTTGATAGTTGTAAGGCATATGAGGAGAATAAGCTTCAAGGGTTTGAAGCCATGGCTGCCCTTGCTGTTTGCAACCTGTTGACTGAAATAAAACCCTGAAAGAATGATCAAATACCTCAATATCAATGCCTTGAAGGTGCCTCAATAGGCCGGGAAGGTGTTCGGAAAGCCGGGGAGTGACGGGAGCTCGAGGAGATCGGATATGGCTGCCGGGATGGAGATCCAATGCGTGAAGGGAGTCGATGCGAAGGTAGAGAAGCACCGAGTCAAGCTTGAGCAAGAGGAAGCCAAGCTCTGATACCAGTTGAAAGGTGAGAAGGATCGAAGCTTGCACGCGAGCTATGGCGGGAGAGCAAGAGCAAGAAAAAGAGAGACAAGAAATGGGAACTCCAACAGTCACAATGTGTGACCGGGCCTTCCTTTATTTACTAGTCACTAAAAATGAATGTAAAGAATAAAGTGACGTGACGGGTGCCCGCCACCTGCAGTGTGTAGTGGCGGGTACTGTCAGTGTAGTAATACACAGGGCAGCACGGCGGAGGTGCCTTTACCCCAACAAACCAAAGAAGAAGGGATCCTTATCGATGAAACCCTTGGAAGTGGGCAGGTATTGGGTGATTTTGTGGCCACGGCTTGCAAGGTTTTTGAAGAAAATATCTACATTGTTTGGCATTTCCATCTAGAGCTCCATGAAGGAAGACGACTTAAGTGAGCTACTCCAACTGATTAGAAGTGAATGTGTGAAGTCATCAAAGCAAGCACCAACCTTTGTATTTCAATATGGACAAGGCAAGTGTAGAGCAACTCCCACAACCACTTCTTCCAAAATGAGTTATTCAAAGCCCCTTTTCCTAGAATGTTTTGATGGCATTGATTGGCTACACTTCAACCCAACAATGACACTATTTGTGGATGATAGCATGGATAAAATGAAGAGGAATCCACCCAACACCTTTATATGACCACCTCTATTTGAGGGAAACCCCATGGGCACAGTCCTAGAGCACATGCTTCCCTACTTGACTGACCTAGTGTGCTTCCATGGTTTAGTCCTAGACTTTGTTAGGGATCAACAATTTCACCCTCCAGCAATGGAACTCGATTGATATTTGATGTGCCTGATGAATATGTACTTTCAAAATTATTTGATTGCGTTTATTTACAAGAGCAATGAAATGAGGATGAGAGGGTAGAGGAGAAAGAGAGAGGAATGTGCAAGTAAAGAAGATTATGTATAGGCATTTGCTCAATTGCAGTACTAGAAGATGTATAAACAAAGCACGTGCAAAGTATCTTGGAAAGGATGGAGTGTAAAACAAGATGCATAAATAAAGCATGTGCAAAATATCTAGAAAAGGACAGAGTGTAGATACATGCACTCATGTGAATGTATATGTGCAGCATAGTGGATTGAGTAACAATGATGTAATATTGTTGACTCGATATTAACTATTCCAACAATGTGAAAAAAATTAGATATCACACATTATTGCAGTAAGTGTAACAAACTATTTGATATCATATTCTCTTGTAGTAAGTCCACACAATAATACTCAATTGAAAGTAGCGAAAACATGTACGATGTAGTTTCACTTATGTATGCATAATAGAAGTGATATATTAGGATGTAATATCAAATCATGCACATAAAAGTGAGAGGTACATGAATGCATATATACATGTGGGAGTAACAATGTGGCATTCTTTTCGCATCCGAATATATTAATAACTAAAAGTGTCCAAGACAATGACCTCATGCAAACCCTTGACCCTTGCAAATATATATATATATATATGTGTGTGTGTGTGTGTGTGTGTGTGTCTGTCTTTGTGAGTGACACAAGGGGAGAGAGAGAGAGAGAGAGAGAGGGGTGATTATAAGAGAGGAAGAAAGAAAAAAGTTACTAATTGAGAGAGAGAGAGTGTGTGTGTAAAAGGGGGAGAAAGAGAGGAGGAAAGGAGAGAGAGAAAGAAAGAAAGAAAGAAAGTTATATTAACGTCTTCTAAAGACCAAAACTGGCCTATGAGACAAACTGTGATACAACTGATGAGGTCCAGCTATCCAAAATAAAAGTGCTAAATGAAAAGCTAAAAACTGGAAACTGAAAATACGGTGCTGTGAGTGTGATAAGTGTCGTGTATGTGTATGTGCGTATGAGAGAGAGAGAGAGAGAGAGAGAGAGAGAGAGAGAGAGAGAGAGAGAGAGAGTGTGTGTGTGTGTGTGTGTGTGTGTGTTTGTGAGCAACACAAGGAGAGAGAGAGAGAGAGAGAGAGAGAGAGAGAGAGATGGGAAGGAGGAAAAATAGAGAAAGAATAATTGGTGGAAGATGGGGGATAGAGACAGACCTGTACTTGAGGTAATTAACATGGGGGGAGAAACATGGGTGGGGACGCTGGTGGTGGAAGCATGCAGGTGGTAGTGAGAGGCAGTGGAGGTGATGGTAGAGGTGGTGGTGGTAGTGATGGCTATGTGTGTGTGTGTATGGGGGGGGGGGGGGGGGGGGGTAAGTAGTGGTGTTTGATATATGCCCAGGAGAAGAGGAGGAATAAGTGGACTATGTGGAACAAGAAATGGAGGTTGCTCACAAAATCTCGCTCAAATTCTTGCTCTCAAAAAACATGCTTCTCGCATGCACTCAATCACGAGGGTTTGACCCACATCAACTCAAAAATCATGTGCCCCTATTTATATCTAGTTTATTCATTTTTCACTATAATACTAGTTGAAGTAGTGATTTTCAAATAGGAGGATTGAATAAACTAGAATAGCTACTCAATTTGGAAACCCTTATGGATACTCCAAACATGAGTAGATGGACAACAAATTGGCCACCTAGGAGGAGATTTTTGTGTAAGGACTATTCCCTCTCATGATGGGACCTAGTCTATATGTTGAGTACAATTTAAATTGATCGGATTTTTAACAAAGGAACAATTATAAGCTATCTATAAGAAAACTCTCATTTTAGTGTTATAATTCAAAAAGGGCTCTAGAATTAGTATCCAAAGAAAAGTGAGTATTATGGACGATAGATTATCAATTATCATGCAATCATCCCATGCCTAAATGAAGAGTTGGAATGTAATAAGGTTAAGATAACCTTGATATTGTTTTAACAATTCTACTCGAAAAGGCCCTTTCATTGAGTGGAGTGACAACTAGAGTACTGACTCCTTAACTCTAGGAGAATACCACCTTCATTGATTGGCAAAGTATAATCTTTTTTTTAATGTCTAAGACAAGATAACAATATCAATTCTACATAGTTTGAGGACCTTCTTTCAAGGATTGGTCTCAAAGAAAGACTTTTCAAATCCTTGGATAAATATTGAGATGAATCCTAGTTATTTAAGTTAGAGGCTAAGGTTGAGAATGACATAAAGTCATTGGCAAGATAAGAATTTTCGAAATGATTTAAGCTCCAAGGAAAGGTTTAGGCCAACTTAAGAGTGTCTTAAGGACCCAAATATTGATTTTGATATGCCAAGGTCTACATCAAGTTCATGACAACTTGGAAAAGTTGTCATGCTAGAGTGAATAGTACCTAATGGATTCCTATTGATAAGATGTATTGTAGTTTTTGTTTGATGCATTAGACAGGACTATTTGATTGATTGTATTTTGTAAGTTATGTTATATCGACATAGGTCAGTTTTTGAGATGCAAACTAGACCTTCCAAGGTTAGCCGCTGAGCTCTTCCCCTTATCTAAGCTTTTAGTGGAACTAGCTAATGGGAAAGAAGTTATATTCTCACATCAAACTAGGAAAATAGAATTTGATTTCGATAATGAACCCACTAGCATAAGGTTCTATATCATGAACTTGGGTGCCTATGAGTACTTATTTTAGAAATCCCCAATGATCCCCACATTTATTGCAAGAAAGGCCAACAAGTCTCATTCAAAAACTTAGAAATCAAGTGACTACTCAAGGTGAAGCTTGTAAACCAAAAATTGAGTTGGTTAAAGCTCCACGCATTGCAAAAGTTCAAGGGAAGAATTTCTTGTCTATTTGATTAAGCTCAACAAAACCAATCAAGACGAGGAGTCAAAAGATGAACCTTCTTAAATGAAGGAGTTTGGAGATGTCTTCCCTAAAAAATTAACTAAACTTCTACCTAAGAGAGAACTTGATTACGAGATTAAATTTTTGCTAAGAGTGGGGTAGAAAAAATGCATTATTAGATGATAATGCTGACTTGAAAGAATACCTCCCAATTATTGGATCAAAGCTACATTTGGTCAAGTAGCGTATGGTGGGAAGCCTCAATTTTATTTCAACAAGAAGGATGGAACCCTCCATGTTTACATCTACTGTGGGCTAAATCAAGTGACAACGAAGGGAAGCCTCAATTTTATTTCAAAACAAGAAGGATGGAACCCTCCATGTTTACATCTACTATGGGCTAAATCAAGTGACAATGAAGGGCCTAAATACCTAATTCTTAAGATCGATGAGCTTTTTGATAGACTTCAAGGAGCAAAGATATTTTCTAAGATTGATCTAAAGTCAAGCTACTATCAAATCAGGATCAAGGGAGAATGTATCTCAAAGATAGCCTTTGCTATAGGATTCGAGATACACACTTGACTTTCTTATATACTTAAAATATATATGGCAAATATTATGTTGGCACAAAGGGAGAATAGATGAGAGAAAAGAAAGATGGAGAGAGAGAGAGAGAGAGAGAGAGAGAGAGAGAGAGAGAGAGAGAGAGAGAGAGAGAGAGAGAGAGAGAGAGAGAGAGAGAGAGAGAGAGAGAGAGAGAGAGAGAGAGAGAGAGAGAGAGATTGGCAACACACTAGGGACTGGAAGATGGGACAATCCCCCCCTTGTGGATTTATATTATTAACAAGGAGCAAGCTCCTCCATTACACATAAGCCAGTTCTTACTTGTAGATCTTGGAAACAATATCAGGGTTCTTTGCACAGTATACAACTGGCTAACACTTGCACAACTTGGAACTTGGCACCTTTTGATCCTTCTTGAGTCTCCTTCTCTCCTACACAATATGTGTAGGGCTCTCCTCTTGGTGCTTGATTTCAGCAGAGCTTCCCAGCACTTGCACCTTCTCTTCTCCTCTTGGATGCATGCAAAGTGATGTTTCCTTTACTTCTCTCACACCCAAGGAGAGCCTCCTCTTTTATAGGCTTTCAAGAGCTTCTCTTCTTGGAGAGAGACTTGAGTTGATCTTCATGCAAGATGTGGTTGTTCCATGACCTAATTTGGAGCACTAATTTCGATATTTCTCTCTGTGCATTGTTCGGATGAAAAAATGTCCAACACAAAAGTTGTAGATCTCGTTGTTTCCGATAACCCAACTGGCCTATTTTTAGAGATCATCTTTTTATCACAAGATATTTTAAAAATGGATTCACCATGTCTTTTTTTTTAAAGAGCAGCTTCTCAAACTGTACTCTTAATTTGTGGTCCATGCAACCACCTTAAGGTGAATTCATTAAATTGCCTTGGTCCTCAACCGTAAGATTGACTTCCACACAAAAGCTTGTGTATTTTTAGACCTTAGAAAGAGAAAATCACTTCTCTCCTCACTTCCAAAGGATCACGTCTCGTGTCTTTCTTAGTGAGAGAATTACCTCTCTTGTCTTTCTTAATGAAAGAAAAGACCTTAAACCTTGACTTGTAAGGGAGAGGATGACCCTAAATGAATGCAATGCTCATTACACGTAAGTAAGCGTTCCTAGGCGTCCCCGGATGCACACATAAATACATATACACAATGCTAATGCACTTCCTCTTCTTAGAACTTAATCCATCTTCATTTATGTGTAACTCATTGGCTCTTATGTACACTCTTACACTTGGCAGACACTTCTTTCCCCCTTCATAACTTGTGCTGCCTGTACCAAATATCCCCGTCACAGTGCTCTTATCACCCCATTAAGTGATGCACTAGGAATATTGGTCTCTAAATGGTCTCATGGCCATGCTAGATCATCATCAACACATAAAAGAAAAGTGAGTCATTAATTTATTGACATGAATTTATTAAATAGAGAATGTGTAATAAGCAATCAATTTAGTGACATCCCTCTGGCTTCTAAATAGTTGACCTCAACTATAGAGGGGATACATAGTCCTTAAGAAGATTTGGAAAGTCTTGTAGTTCTCTCTCAGTCCATAAATTGAGCATCCAATGGGGGATAATTCTTAAACTTAACCAGATACTTTCGTAATACCTTACCTAATCTTAGAGTATTGTCCTGATGGTGTAAAATTCTTTTAGGCACAAGGAACTCTTCTTTTTCTTCTATGTCAGGTAAATCTTCCTTAATTGATTCCATTGGAGGCTCTCCAATATAAGGACGTAGCAAACTTATATGGAAAGCAATATGAATGTTCCAATGACTTGGTAGATCCAAACAAAAAGTCACATCGTTTATCTTATCTATGATCTTGAAAGGGCCATAATAGCGATTAGAAAGCTTAACCACTTTACCCTTTTGACATTTTTGCTTATTTAAGAGAGCCTTCTCAAACTTAAGAAGAACATGTTGTCCCAAATTGAGATCTAACTTACGACTATGCTTATCAGCTTTGCGTTTCTGCTTCTCTTGTGTTCTTTGGATAGCAGCTTTTACTTGAGTGAAAGCTGTATCAATGTCGCTAGCAAACTCATCTGTTGCAAAGATCTTATCCTTTCTAAGAAGGATGGGTGGTAAATGAGGCTTACCATCGATGATCTCAAAGGGTTCTTTACTAGTACTAGAGTGCACCATATTATTGTATGTAAACTCTACTAAAGGCAAATACTTTTCCCATTCTCTTTGATTATTAGAGACATAGGATTTCAAAAGGTCCAAAATAGTAGAATTAACACTGTCACTCTGCCCATCCATTTGAGGATAGTGATAATGTACATTGAATTCTGATGTTTCATGATGCATATCATGTAGAGTTTGTGGTTGTTTAAAACTTAAAAGGGTTGGTAGCACGAGAAAGCTCGATACCAGCCCTAAGGAACAAAGCACTATCGTAGAAAAAAATCATAAAAATAATTATCTTCACACTTTCACATTGTTGATTTTCAATGGATAAATGTGTTTGAGCACGATGGTCATATACACACTTGCATTGATGCACCATATGGTATCATATCTTGGATGCATAGCACCTATTTGTATGAGTGATGACCGATGGTAAGAGTTTGAGGTATCCCAAGTCATAGGGTTAGATATTCGATTCCTTGGGAATTATTTAGTGAAGTTTATCTATCATCTTCTAGATCGATTTATCAAAGGAGTAGAGTTTGTTTTGAATGTGTTCTATGTTTACGGCGCATCTTGGGGCCAATCCTCGAGGTATAGGAGAGCCGTAGTGGAGCCACAGTGATCAACTGCGGGGTGCTCCCTTTGTGTGTGCTATGAGGTGTATAACACCAACATGTTTAGGGACTCCCTTTGAGGAGTGTCGCCATCTTCTACATGGCCTCTTCATCTTTTTACATCTTTGTAGCATAAAACCCTTGTCTCAACTCCTCTCTGTGCCTCTTCAACTCCTTGTTTTCTAACTCTAAACATTTATTTTTCTTAGAATTTAAGGCACATAGTTGCTCTAAAGCCATGTGGCTTTCCCTTTCTTCTTTGTATGGGTCCTTCAAATTTTCTTCACCCTATTTTGTCTTCAAGGCCTCTTTTAGTGCTTGTAGGGGCGAGCGCAAGCTCTACTGCCAAGACCCATGGACCACTTATTGTTCAAGTGTTTCAAGTGAGCACTAATAGCTACCTCTCACATAGTCGACATGCTATCCATCTCTACAAGTGTAGTGAGGTTTCCTCCATGCCCGATTGAGTTGCCTCCTCTCTCGAGCACTCTGGTAGCTCCATGATCCAAGTACAAGCTTCAAGCGAGCTCCATCCTCAAGCTCCACGCTCCAAGTTCCATTGCCGCAAGCAAGAGAAGAAGACAAAGAATAAGAAGAAGAAGAAGAAGAAGAAGAAGAAGAAGAAGAAGAAGAAGAAGAAGAGAGGAGAAGATGGAGAGTTTCTCCACCATGGTCCCTCACCCTCACACACTCACTCCCTCACACTCTCACACTCCCTCTCTCAAGCACAAGCTCAAGTAAGAAGAAGAAGAAGAAGAAGAAGAAGAGAGCTACTTTTGGCCACACATAAGAATAAGCTTCTCATTCACTTTTCAACTTTTATACAAAACCCTAAATCCCTTTTGGGCGATCATCCCCTTATCCCCTTTTTTACATGGCCAACTGTGGCCTAGGCCCTTTTTTCCATTTTCCTCCTATCTTCCTAGCTTCCTTCCTACCACCCATCTACCTTTACAAATTGTACGGGTGAGAGCCCAATGCTCTTAAAATAAATCATGATGTGCTTTGTGCTCTTTTACAAAAAAGTATTGACTTTGAGATTCCTTGACTCTTCTTCAACCCTTTGCAATTCTTTGCTTTCTTCGTTGGTGGATCTGGTTTTCTTGATGGAAATCTTTAGCATAATTTTTTGTGTGCTTCCCTTTGCCCTGATGGTGCTGAGCCTTGCTCCCCTTGCTCCCTCACCATTCTCTGGCTTAAGGTTCCTTGTTGTTGAGTTTAGCAGTCAACTTCCCTTTTCTTAGCTACTTGCTCTGCTTCTTCTTGAGTTGAACCCTGTTAGCTTCTTCTTCCCCAAGGTTCCCTATAGAGTAAGAGATGGGAGGGCTCACTAGAATGGGTGAGTGGTGCTCATGGATTAGTGATTGTTCTAGTGTTTCCTCTCCTTCATCTTCTCTATTGCCAGCCGATGCTTGGATTGTTGTTGGGACATATGAGTTCAGGTTTACTTCATCTAGGGCCTTGATTGCAATGCTCTTGAGAAATGGTATCCCTATTCTGTTTGTGAGTGTATTGTACCTCTGACTTAAAAAGAGAGCATGCACCATCTTGGCTTGCAACATAAGAGTAGGATCGGGGATGTCTACTATGTTGATTCTATCACTCATATATACTTTTTGCTTATTTATCCCCAACATGCCATATACATCTCTATTTGACTTCTTTTCTAGCTTGTCCACCAGTTCTAGAGCTTTCTCAACCAATCTCCAAGCTATAAGCACAACTTCCACACTCCTGGTCACATCTCCTTCTTTGATCATCACTGTACCACTGTTCTTCTTGGCATCAAAGGATTTGAGAAATTCTGTGCACCTATTGTGATCTATTTGCTAGCCGACCTTCTCTAAGTACCTGGCTAGATTACATTGCTCGACAATCTACCTATACATATCTCTTTGGCTTCTTTTCTAGCTTGTCCACCAATTCTAGAGCTTTCTCAACCAACCTCCGAGATATAAGCACAACTTCCACACTCCTAGTCACATCTTCTTCTTTGATCATCACTGTACCACTGTTCTTCTTGGCATCAAAGAATTTGAGAAATTCTGTGCACCTATTGTGATCTATTTGTTGGCCGACCTCCTCTAAGTACCTGGCTAGATTACATTGCTCAAAAATCTACCTAGCCACATCCTCAATTGCCATGAGTTCTTCTAGGTTGTGTATACTTTGGTATTATAACTAGTTGAACACCGGCATCTCCGTGGTTAGGTGATATTTGTTCCTTTCTTCTTCGAAAAATAGTAGCCTTGCCATTTGGACTCCTATCATAATAGAATAACTCATGATGAGTTCTCTTTGAAGGATAATTTTGGCTTAAAAAGAAAAATGAAATAGTTAGAAAGAGACATTATCAAATATTGAAATGTATAAGCGAAGGAATGAATTTTTTTTTCCATATCAAACAATCCATACATTCCACACAAGAACTTTGTGAAGATTTTTTCATTGATTAAAATTTTAATTCATATTTCTTTTTGGAGTTCGATCATATTTTGATTCATATTTACTTTTCACCTTACTCTCTCTCCTCTTAGAGTGATGAGGATCCTTTCTAGGTTTGGAGAATGAAGAGATACATGTGTTGGGTATGCTCTTAATGTGCTTTATTGCTTCAAGAGTCAATTGTAGAAGTTTTGGTTATACTCCAATGTAGCCTAGTGGTCCATGTCTTATGGAAAAATGCCCACATGTGTGACATAAGTCAAGACAACAGTCAAGAGATCACTTGAATTCATTATGCTAGTGACATGAAGTTATTCTTCTATCAGGATCCTATCTAAGTATGGATTCAACATGACATTGTCTTCTAATGGTCTGTTTTGTGTCATGGCCAGCACTCTAAATGAAGTTGGGGCCACGTAGGTGAGATCATATTCAGAAATCTTGATGGCACATCTTTGCTCTACATTGGTCATGATTTGACAACCCACTTGTTCCCACTAGATGAGAAGAGAGTACCATTTCCATAAGAAATTGGACTCAGTTTTAGCTAGCTTTTTCAGCTCATCAAGTAACATTGGAACTTTGCTTTTCTTCTTGAAGGACATGATTAACCATTGGTTCAAGTTTTTTTCTCAAAAAAAATTTGTGCCAATCAACTCCTCTGCATCATGGGAGTTTTTATGAATATGAATTCAAATTCCTCCCAAGAACAAGGCAAGGAGCATACATCATTTGCTATTTGTTTATCAAGCATGCCTAGGTCAAAGCATTCATAGCTTCTAACAAATAGTGTAAAAGTTGAGTCCGGCCAATTGTCTGGTACATGTTATAAGTCATCTCCTATATTCAAGGCCATATCATTGGCTAATTCAAGAATTGATTGCACTGATAAGACATTTTAAGGCCTATGGGTGGTTAGGGTTTGACTCGACTAGATTGCTTAGCTATGGGTGCCATCGCTAAGAGTTGGTCATTGGAGTGTTTGTTATTTGTTGCTTGTGATGGAGCTTGTGGTTCTTTAGGGGTCGTGTGGGTCTTTGTTTGTGTGGTGGGTGGTGCATTGGAGGTATTAGGGCAAGGATTATCGGTAGGTTTGACTTTTGGATGATAGATCGATTGAGTATTCATGGGTTTTGAGCATCTATTTTCTCACTCTAGTTTTCACCTCCTGCTGGCTCATGGGTACGTGTATGTTGGTTGGAAGGTTGTGGTGGATGGGCAAGTGTGCCATTCGTGGATTTAGGCAACCACACTACGATGTTGCCATCCTAGAAGCCTTGGGCGTGCAATAGGGCTTTTGGCACCCATCGTAGTTTGGTCCTTTGCCTATTATGTAACGCCAACTTTTTCTCTTAGCTCTAGTGTATGGGATATGAGAGCCATGAAATCTTATGGATGTGCCCTTGATAGGCTATGATTTTCATTTGGAAACCCACTTGGTTATTTAAATTGTAGCTTTGTTCTAGGCTTCTAAGTGTTGCAAGTATTTTCTACTAGATGTCTGTGTGGATTCACTATCCCCCTCCTTAAGGATGGCACTAGGTTTAACTGCCAGTGGCACTATGGGCTCTGGCAAAGCCACAGTACCCTTGCTGAAAGCTGAGACTATCCTAACATTGCGATGGCAAGGTGGATGTGTTGAGAGTCATAGTCAAAATTATGGTGAGTTTGTTTCTTGAAAGCGTGACTCAAAAGAGATTCCTTGCCAATACATTTTTTGTTAGGGAGTACATAAAAGTTGATTGAGAGGGTCTCAATTTCGATAGAAATAATTATTTTGCAAACTGCCCCTCAAATGGGTTGAGCTTGGCATTAGTTGGTTGTACTTTGGGCTGACCAATGAGGATCCAATTATCATATGTGAGGATGTTGTTGTCATCTCCCTCATCGATTAATGCATCAAAGGTATGTACCTTTTGGGTGTTTGCCATTATGCACAAGTAGTCTAGTGCTACTGTTTCTTCATCCTCATCCTTTATGCTTGTGATAGTTGCCACTTGCACATTCATGGATGGTGTTATTGTTGAAGGCTCGTGTAGTGGGTGTGATGGGGGGGTAGTACTTCTTGATGCGACTGCCATTGAAAAAGCCTATACCATCTCCTTTTAGGCTTTCAAGATCCACATTGCCAATTCGATTAATGTTATGAACTTTGAAAGGTGACAATCCCTTGAATTTCATCTTTTGTTTGTGACCCTTTACAAAGTACAACAACACTAAGGTTCCTAGTTCAAAGTCACGTTGTTTGACATAGTTGTCAATTCTTGTATCATGCCTTCTCATAGATTAGGACATGGGTTGCAATGAGCCAGGTTTTAGATAGGGGTTCTAGTTTGACTAGGTGATTTGTCCATGCTTCCTTGTAAGTTGGCACAAAACTGCTCCTAGGGTGAACTTTGATACATCAATGTGCACATGGAAGGTAATGAACCAATTTGGGGCTCATATAATAGTTGTCAAAGCCTTTTTCAATTATTTGTAAGCACATTGGCACTCCTTAGTCCACACAAATATAATCAATAGCTTGTAACGCAATCATGCAATGCATGCGTAAATCAATACAAACCATCGGTAGTATCTCATGTGGTTGAGGAAGCATTGAACTCCCTTATAGTTGGTTGGTGGTGGTAGTAAATTGACAATCACTCTAACTTTGGAAAACTTGGTAGAAATGGTATTTTTAGAGACCATGTGCCCTAGGATACATCCATCTTTTACCTAGAACTGGCTTTTTAAGGGGTTTCTGTGAGAGACCAGATTGCCTACACCATTCAAAGACTATGCGGAGTTTGCCTAGGTGCTCCTCCCAATTGGAATAAATATACAAGTCATCAACGAATACTTTCAGACACTTTCTAATCATGTCCTTGAAAATAGCACACATAAGACACTGAATGGTGGTAGGTGCATTATTCAATTCATTGTCCTTGTTTGCTTGCTCCTTTTTAGGGCAACAAAAATGAAATGTACCTGAGATGTCCACAAGTCTAACATGCTAGTGGCTCTTGGTTTGGGCCCCCTCCTAAACCTCTTTCTACCTCTTCCCCTACCCAAACCCATAATTGACACTCAACATAGGATTACCTTCCTCATCATAGGAGACGTAAGGATTTACCTACATCTTGTCCTCCAATGATTCCTCTACAAAGTATATTGAAGTGTTGCTCGGTGGATGGGTCACTATGGGTCTAGGGGGCTTGGGATTCTTGTGGGGTTGATGTCCATCCTAGGGGCAGCTAGCTTCAAGTCATTGGGGCATGCTGATAGAGCTAATGGAGCTCCTCTTTCAAAGTTGGATTGCCTATTCCCTAGATAGTAGGGTTGAGTATAGGGTTGTGGGTATGGGAGCCTTTTTTGCAACTGATAGTCCAAACCTACTGCAGTTAGCATAAGGCCATGATCTAGGGAAGATGAATCTCGCCACAATGAACACACTGCACATGGGTTTGCATTGGCCTTCTTAGCATCTCTTGTAGCTTGGCCAACTCTAACTTCAAGTCAGGTATTTCTTGATTTTGGTCGATGTTTTTTCCCTTATCCTACATGCCATGGCTTGACCAATCACTAAAAATTGTGGTTCTCTGTATTCCTAGAGGTGATGTTCTCCTGTAGTGTAACCTTGAGCTTCTCTCTCTTAGCAAGTTATCCACACGTATTTCCTCTTCAAAGACCTTGGCTAACACGTCCCTTTGCAGGTTCAACTTACTAGCTAAGGCCTTATAGAGCTCTTAATTTTGGAGTCCATTGATAAACACAATGGAGACTGCTCTCTCATTGGGTCGCTTCACCGTTGGAATCCTCTTGTAGTAGAGACTTCTCACATGAGTGATTCTCAAACTTTCTCCTTGTCTTTTTGGTTGATATTCATCAACCTGAGAATGAGGTTTTTTGAGTGTCTAGCCTTGGAAAATATTTTGATGAAAATATCCTTAGGTTATTGAAGTTTTTGCACTTAGCATTGTTTAGGCTAGTAAACCAAATTCGTCTCTTATCTCCTAGGAAAAGTCCAAAAGCTTGAGTATGTTGAGTGGGGTCCATGAGGCTATTTGCCTCGCACACCTGCTCAAATTTTCCAATGAAGCTATAAGGATAGTTACCTATTTGATACTTCTCAAGTTGCTTTACAATTATAGGTAACTTGGTCGGGGCTTCTAGCATATGGGTTAGCTCTAGCAACAAAGTTGCTAGAGACTACTCTACTTTGCTTTGCAATAGTGTTATCTAACAGCCACTTTGTAAGAAGCTCACTCAATGTAAGATCAACCTCTAAGGTTCTCTCTCCCTATTGGTATTTCCTCCTACTCTATTCTTGCTTGCAATGGCTAGAACTCATTGGACCTCGTTAAGCTCTATTTCTTGGCATGGCCTCTAAGCATGTTGCTCTTGGTTGTAGTTGGCTAAGTGTTGGAATCACTTAATCACACATGTGGCTAACTATGATCCTATCCTCATTCATCAATCAAGAAGGAGGGTTCTGAGCATATTAAAAACCACTGAGAGTGATGACACATGGATTTTTGCTACTCTCTTTGCCTACTGCTCTCTCCTGACCTATTGCTCTCTCTCTGAATCTCTCACAAGCTCAAATGAGCTCTTCCCCCTCTTTTCTCTCCTTTTAATGCTCTCTCTTTCTTTCCTTACTCTCTTTTTTCCTTCCAAGATATTCAAATTCTAATTTCCTTTCTTTCTCTACTCCCTTATTTCCTGGTTGTTACAGAAGCTTATCTTTTCTTTCTTTTTCTCTATTTTCCAAACCTTAATGCATCCTACTAATGAAAAATATCAGATCACTTATCTAACTAATGTTCCAAAATCTTCCAACACCTAAACTATTTGGCAAAGAAGATCAAATAGCTTCTGAATCCCTCACTTTCTACCTAAATCAAGCATTGTTTCAAAGATGAACTACTCTATCGTTCAATTTGGAACCTGCAAGCACTCAAGCTTGAATCTATTGTCTTAGAAACAAAATCAAAATGTCACTACTATCATTAGTGACTACTAAGACCCTATAGACTGCTTATCAATTCAAGTGTTTCAAGCAAGTAGAAATGGCTATCTCTTATATAGCCATGCATGCTCTCACACAACGATGTAGTGAGCTTATTGTTGAATCAGATTGTTGTAGTCCTCTTTCTTCAATCCTTCGATGACTCCATGATTTAAGGCACTCATTCAAGCAAGCTCCATCTCCAAGCTCCAAGCTCCAACCTCCATAGTTGCACACATAATAAAAGAGAAGAGATGAAGGAGAAGAAGATGATGATGAGAGGAGAATAAGAGCTTCTCCACGGTCCCTCAGTCTCACATACTCACACTCTCCCTCTCTCACACTCCCTCTCTCATGCAAAAGAAGTAAGAGAACAAGTAAGAAGAGAGCTAGTTTGTACACACACCTAGAGTGAGCTTATCCATTCACTTTTTGACTTTTATACATGTCCTTCAATGACTAGCTATCTGGCCTTAGTCCTCTTTTCAAATTTCTCTTATTCTTTCCTATTCTCATTGCTCCTTTACATGTGTTTTTTCATTTACAACTTGCAAAGGAGGGAGCCTGTCACTCTTTTACAGAGGGCTAAAATGTGGCCATTCCTCAAGGAGAGGAGTGCTATCTTGTGAACTGGAACTAGTAACTTGTAGTATGGGAGAAGTGGGAGAATTGCAACCAACCCTTTGAATTTACATTCACCTTATCTCAAACGTTGGACAAAGTATTATCTCCAAGGGTAGTGGAGAAAGTGATAAAGCTCTCAGCAAGGTTGGGGAAGCAATGATTCGAGGAGAGAATTAGACACCCCACAAGGTGGCAATGGGTGCATGTAGACTATTGAGAGGACAAGGTGATGGAGGTGCCCAAGAAAGTGGAGGGGTATAAAGCATAACCAAAGTGGCAAAGAAACATTTGGGACTCTAATTTAAATACCTGGATAGCATTCTATAACACACTACCATAGGAGAGGAATGATCCTACCTACATGCTCCATTCATGAAGAATTGGAGTTGATTTCAACCAAGAGGTGCATGATAGGTATGATTTTCCTAAGATCTATAATGTAAATGCCATAGGAGAGGAATAATCCTACCTACATGCTCCATTCATGAAGAATTGGAGTTGGTTTCAACCAAGAGGTGCATGATAGGTATGATTTTTCTAATATCTACAATGTAAATGCCTTATATTTGGAGGAGTGCTTAACCTTCATAGAGAGGGACCTCTACCTATTAATAGCATGCTTCCTCAAGAACTTATCTTCTTGCCCAAATCCTACCTTCATCACCACTTGCAATTATCTCCGCCTTTTAAGGATCTTACTAAAACAAAAGTCTATTGAGAGGAAGAGTGATTATCGCCCCTCTTCTTTGGCATGAAGGGGAGCTACGAGCTCTACCCCGAGACCTACGGATCGCTAATCGATCAAGCATTTCAAGCCGAGCGGCCATGGCTACCTCTCACATAGCCGACGCGCCATGCCTACCTTACGAGTGTAGTGAGCTTACCTTGATGCTCGATCGAGTACCCTCCTCTCTCTTGCACACCAGTAGCTCCACGATCCTTGATGCTAGCTCAAGCAACCTCAATCCCTCTCCCATGAGCTCCATCCTCCATAGCCGCGCGCGCAAGAGAAGAGAAGAGAAGAGAAGAGGAGAGGAGAAGAGGAGATTGTGAAGAGCTTCACCCTCTTGATCCCTCACTCCCACACACTCACTCCCTCACACTCTCACACTCCCTCTCTCAAGAGCACACACAAGCAAGAAGAGGAAGAAGAGAAGAAGAAGAGAGCCACTTTTTGCCACACCCAAGAATGAATTTCTCATTCACTTTTGAACTTTATATACATGCCCTCCCTTTTTTGAGTGGTCATCCCCTTTTTTACAAGGCCGGCCATTGGCCTAAGCCCATTTCTCATTTCCCACCATTCTAACTTATCCTATTCCCAACTAATGCATACAATTTGCATAGGAGCGAGCCTGGCACTCTTTTACAAGGATTCGGGAGCGTTTCCATACTTAATGGTGCGCCTTTTACTCTTTTGCTGTCTCGGGGCGACACTGAGACTTTTCGGGGGTCGTACCCGAACATTTAAATTTTCAGGGTGCCTTTTCCTTCTTTTATCGTGCGCCCTTTTTTTTCATTTTCTCGCTCCTCCGTGCTGTGGTAAATGCGGTAAACATTACCCCCTCCTAGCCAAGTGCCAATCCCATGGCATTGCAATCGGAAGTAGTGGGATAGTTGGGTCACCGCTAAGCGGAACTGGTGGGTAGATGATACGGATTCAAAGGTGAGGGTGTGAATGAGAGGTGATGGAGTTGAATGACGATGGCCAGGAGAGATTCTGGTGTGCTTTAGGTTTCATGAAGGGGCTCGGCATTTCTCACACAGTTGTGGCTTCCATTCGATGACGGCTGATAGGTTATCTAGTTGGCTGGTGAAGAATATGTAGCCGGTCGTCCCTCAAGCATCAAAAACGCTTGATCAATAAGCAATCCCTTAAGAGGATGGTATTGGAGGGATTTATTCTGGAGGAACCCCCCGAATTCTGCTTTGACAAAGATATTTTTGTCTGTGTATTGAAGATTTGTGTCTTTGATTTGAATATCTTTGTCTTTGATTTCAAGATCTTTAGTGCTGCGTTGAAGATCTTCACCCTTGCATTGAAAATCTTCAGGCTTGTGGAATCAATAAGCGATCCATAGATCTTGAGGCGTTAGGCATGCATCTTTGGAAGATGAGGGTCCAAGATCTATGCCAATGGTAGATCTATTATTGAGTACTCCTTTTGCTTGATTTGGTTCAATCATGGTAGTCATCAGCAGGCAGATGGTTGGCGATATGAAGCATGTTAGTCCATCTAGTCGAATGCGGAAAAGCTCCTGAAACAGCAGCAATGGTGTCATGTCCGGCACGTGGGAAAGTTTTGGTCATTAAAGGATGCCGTGAGTGATCTTCTTCAGCTGAGTAGCCAGTTCTTGAAACTCGAACATAACCTGCAAGAAAAGTTGTGCACTCCCTAAAGGGTGTGTCTGCCTCTCCGTGTAGTGTGTGGTGCCCGTGGCAATGGAACTAGAAGATGAGTCTAACCTTGAGCGAGCCCTTGGTAATGTCCCACACTTGAGGACCCAGTTCGTGTGTCGTTGGAGGTACGGTGCAAGTCTTAGGGTGACAGGTCTGAAAGTCCTGCCCTTGATGTGCCTTAAGTGTGAAGTGGGGAAGGGGCCATGGAGAACCCTAGGTGCAGTGATTGTGGTGCACAACAAGGCGAAGGGAAGTTGCAAGTGCATCTTGCAAAGTTCTCTTTCTCTTATCTTTGCTTAGTAGTAGATTCATCCCTTGGCTTTGCTATTCTTTGCTGTTATCTTCTTCTTTCCAGTTCACCTTTTCTTTTGTTGCCTTGTGGCCTTTTTTTTTTTTTTTGAAGAGGCTATACATAGATGTATGTGATACAAGGGCATGATAGGAATTTAATCCTCGTCATCCAAATGGCGGGTAGGGGATTGTGGGGGGCAGGGGGCTTTGTTAAGGAATCTGCGACTCAACAAGTAGCCCTTGAGATTGAGGCGGGTTTTGAGAGTGGTGGTGGAAAGGAAAGGGTGGTTACACTATGTGAATTTGCTATCGCTCATATCCTCAAGCAGTGCAACACAGAAGGATGGCAAAAGAGTAGCGTGCATCATGAGGTGAAAATGGTGCTGCTATCTATGGCGTTGGGGTCGAAATAGAGGGGTGGGAGGTGGCGTTCTTGAGGTGCAGGCTCTTGGTGGATTAGGACCCTAATTAGTCTAAGATAATTACAAGTTGTTATGAAAGCGGGGTCAGGACACGATGTGAACTCACTAAGGAATCTATCTATGGAACTGTACAAATTAGGGAGGGTAAATACAAGGGCATCCTTATAGGAGGTGCTATTGGCGTTATAGATGATAGGGAAGTCGAACCTGTCATGGATGGACGGATTAAAGTCCACACCTACCCTTCGAGGATACACTCCTGCTGTTCCCAGATGATCAGCTCTGCATAGAATCCAACGGGGAGGTCCTCAAGGCGCAGTGGGAGAGGGGCACGTTGTCTTAGGACAGGTCTAACGTTCAGCTTCTTCCTTGCCTTCTCCACCATTTCTCCTCTGTGCTTAGTCAGGGCTGCTTTCCTCTCAGTGGTGGATGTGTCAATGGGTTGCACTTCATCTTGTCGTGGAGGAGGGGGTGGTGGGACGTAGTCCTCCTCCTGAGGTCCCAGATCAAACTCTGGTTCACCCCCTTCTGCCTGCACGTCTTCTTGCGCCTTCTCTTCTGTGAAGCCGAGTTCATCGATTTCTTGCACCGTCAGGCCTACCTGTGTAAGGTATTTTCTTTGCTCCTCTAGGCTCTGCCGCGGGCCTCCTAGTTGCAGTGGTACGTGCAGGCCTACTCTTAGGGCTCTGCTTGCAATGTTTAGCTTCTTCTAAAGCTGATCATTGGCCTCATTTTCTTCTGTTTTGGTGGAGTGGAGCAACGTGTTGAGAAAGGTGTGTTGCTGGGTTATCATAGAGAGCTGGGCAGCCTCTGCCTGATTTTCAGCCAACACTCTATCTCCTTCTACTTTGGCCAGTTGGCATGCCAGGTATCGTACCCTCCTTTCTTTGTGGTCAGCCCATTCCTTCGCTCTCTTTTCCATATCTTCCAGGTTCTCCCCCTGATGGAGGGTCATCGCCATGAGTCGTTGCTCCTGGTCCTCGAGCTTCGGTGTAGGCGGGACTGCTCCTAGTGTTCATTGGCGATCTATGCATTGAGCTGATCCATCTTCACCTGCATCCTTCGCACCTGCTCTCCTCTTAGCTGGTCTAGCTCTGCAGTCTCCTGTCTGATCTTCTCCAGCTGGTTTTGTGCCTCCAGGTTGACTGCAATGAGCTAGTCGTTCTTGCGCCGCAGGTGAGCAGTGGTCTCCCTCTCTCCATTGAGACGATCCATTAAGATTTTTCTTCTTCCCTCCCAGGCAGCATCACGTTCCTTCAGGGCTTTTTCTTCTTTTGCATCTTTATTGTTGGCTTTCTCCTTTAGCACAGCAATCTCCCTTTGGTATTCTGCTATCTGCTTAGTTTTCTCCAGCTGGAGAGTGGCTCTTGATTCTCTCTCTGTTGCCAACTCTTCCATGGCAGTTCTCTTTTCTTCCTTGGCCTTTTCTAGCTGTGAGAGCAGCTCCTTAACGTATTCATCATATTGGCTTGCTAGAGGTAGGGGATGGAACATGGTGGCGGCAGTGATGGTGGCTTTTGTTTTCTGTCTTTTAAGCTCTGGCCTTAGCTCCACATCAGCCGTGGCTGTCCTCTTCACTCCTGACACTGGGGTGGCCATGCCCGCTTCTCTTGCCAACTCTCTCTCCACCAGGAACTGCAGCCATGTGACCATATTGCTCTCATCAACCTTTGACGAAGTTCCTGGGGTGGGGATGGTCATCACGAAAGCAACAGGGCTAGTTGGCACGAAGCTAGTGGGGATAGGCATGATGGCCTCCTTGCCCTTGCCCTCTGGCGGCGGGATGGAATCTGGCACGTTCAAGCTCGTGGCTGGGTTCTCATCCTCCTGGGGTGGGGTTTGCTTTCCTTGCCATTGATGTCACTCCACAGATAGGCGAATTGCAAGTTCCACATCTTCTTGCTCTTTCCTCCTCAAGGCTTCTTCCTCCTCCTCATCCCTTCTTTTCCTCTCCTCTTCGGCCTTTCTAAATTCCTCTTCCATTCTTTGCACATCCTCTTTTTCTTTCATTTTCCTCTCTGCTTCCTGGGTTCTTGCCACTCTTTGTGCTTTTTGTAGTTCTTCTTTCTCTTTCTTCCTCCTTTCTTCTTCCCTTTGCTGTTGGAAGCGCTTAATGCGTTGCTCTCTTTGCTGTTGAGATATCGAGCTCCACTCGTGATACGCCAGGGTGACCGTTGTATATTTATGTCACCGACTTGTCAGTTGCAGACGCGGTTGGTACACCGCCCATGAATAATAGCTACATGATAGCTATCCTTATCTACTCTAGTTCGTGGCTCAGTTAGTATGCCACCTTAGTTAGTTGAGTTTGGTTTGAGACCCATATATAGGGTTCTTCTATTTCTTTGTACTTGAGTTCTTTTGGCTTACACAACTAAGAAGAGGAAAACTGTTTTCAGCCTCCACCCTTGTGTGTCTTCCCCCATTGTGCAAGCAAGAAAGCTTCAAGCGAGACTCCTTCCTTCTCTCCCACAATCTTGACATGGTATCAGAGCCTTGTTCGTGGTAAGGAGCTCAAGAAAGCAAGCCAAGCTCGCAGTGGTCTGGTAAGAGGAGCAGTGTTGCTTTCATTTCCTGTTTTGGGAGCAGATCTCTGCAGGTAGCACAGCCGAAAATTGCAGGAGTGCATTGTCTCAGGTTGAGACGCCCTTCGCGGTGAAGCAAGAGGGCAGTATATGCTGCGGGTGAAGGCTTTAGCCTTCGGCGACCTTGTTTTTTTGATTTGAGGCCATTTCGGGGCCTGTTTTGCAGACGGAAGTTTTCTGCACGCACTCAAGAAAAGGCTCAGTTTTATGCTGTGCGACCACTGTTCTACAGGTCGGTGAAAAGTTACTGTAGAAATTGCATCGTATGCTTGTGCGCAGAGACATTGGGAGTTTCAGAATCATCCTTGGTTCCTGTTTATGCAAAATCGTCACTAGGAAGTGACTGTGTGGTCAAATACCACTTTCGCCAGTTTTGCAGATTTGCCCTTGTGAGGGTGAAGCTGTGTTTTTTGCAGTGACAGAATTTCTTGCAGTATTCTGTAATGGCGTCTGATTCTCTTTCACAGATTGTCACTGAAAAGCTTGACAAGAACAACTTCCAGGCATGG